>NW_006238948.1:2471536-2472877 GCF_000226075.1 Solanum tuberosum | reverse complement strand
GAAGATCTTCCGGGTTTGCCTCCAGAACGAGAAGTAGAGTTTGGTATTGATGTGATTCCAGATACTCAACCTATATCCATCCCTCCATATAGAATGGCCCCGGCAATTAAAAGACTTTTAGAAAAAGGATTCATAAGGCCTAGTATGTCCCATGGGGAGCACCAGTTTTATTTGTACGCAAGAAAGATGGCTCGTTAAGAATGTGTATCGACTACCGGCAGTTGAATAAGGTAACGATTAAGAACAAATATCCCCTCCCTAGAATTGATGATTTGTTTGATCAGTTACAAGGTGCTAGGTGTTTTTCAAAAATTGACCTGAGGTCAGGTTATCACCAAGTGAGGGTCAAAGACAAAGATATACCCAAGACAGCTTTCCGAACACGGTATGGTCATTTTGAGTTTTTAGTCATGTCATTCGGGCTAACGAATGCACCAGCAGTTTTTATGGATTTGATGAATAGGATGTTTAAGCCATTTTTAGATGTGTTCGTGATAGTATTCATAGATGATATTTTGGTGTATTCAAGATCGGAAGAGGACCATGCTAATCACATGCGGCAAGTTTTACAAATTCTTCGTAATCGGGAGTTGTATGCAAAGTTCTCTAAATGTGAGTTCTGGTTAAAATCTGTGGCATTCCTAGGTCATGTTGTATCTGATGAAGGAATAAGGGTTGATAATCAGAAGATAGAAGCGGTGAAAAACTGGCCAAGACCTACAACGCCTACGGAGATCCGTAGTTTTCTTGGATTGGCTGGTTATTACAGAAGGTTCGTTGAAGGATTCTCTTCCATTGATGCACCTTTAACAAAGCTAACACACAAAGAAACCAAGTTTCAGTGGAGTGATGAATGTGAAAGAAGCTTCCAAGGGCTGAGGAATAAATTAACTTCTACACCTGTATTGGTACTTCCAGAAGGGAACGAGAAGGGTATGCAGTGTATTGTGATGCTTCGGGGGTGGGCCTAGGATGTGCATTGATGCAGCATGGTAAACTAATAGCTTATGGCTCAAGGCAGCTGCGGCCACATGAGAAAAATTATCTAACTCATGATCTAGAGCTAGCAGCAGTTGTATTTGCTTTGAAGATATAGCGCCACTACTTGTATGGTGTTCACGTTGATATATATACTTATCACAAGAGTTTGCAATACATCTTTAAGCAAAAGGATCTGAATTTGAGGCAACGAAGGTGGCTTGAGTTATTAAAAGATTATGACATTGATATCTTGTATCATCCCGGGAAAGCAAATATAGTAGCTGATGCGTTAAGTCGTAAAATAATGGCAAGCACCTATGGGCAGTCTGTGGAAAGACAAGGAATAACTAAGGATCTATG
>NW_006238948.1:2470076-2471175 GCF_000226075.1 Solanum tuberosum | reverse complement strand
AAGAGGACCATGCTAATCACCTGCGGCAGGTTTTACAAATTCTTCGTGATCGTAAGTTGTATGCAAAGTTCTCTAAATGTGAGTTCTGGTTAAAATCTGTGGCATTCCTAGGTCATGTTGTATCCGATGAAGGAATAAGGGTTGATAATCAGAAGATAGAAGCGGTGAAAAACTGGCCAAGACCTACAACGCCTACGGAGATCCGTAGTTTTCTTGGATTGGCTGGTTATTACAGAAGGTTCGTTGAAGGATTCTCTTCCATTGCTGCACCTTTAACAAAGCTAACACACAAAGAAACCAAGTTTCAGTGGAGTGATGAATGTGAAAGAAGCTTCCAAGAGCTGAGGAATAAATTAACTTCTACACCTGTATTGGTACTTCCAGAAGGAACAGAAGGGTATGCAGTGTATTGTGATGCTTCGGGGGTGGGCCTAGGATGTGTATTGATGCAGCATGGTAAAGTAATAGCTTATGGCTCAAGGCAGCTGCGGCCACATGAGAAAAATTATCCAACTCATGATCTAGAGCTAGCAGCAGTTGTGTTTGCTTTGAAGATATGGCGCCACTACTTGTATGGTGTTCACGTTGATATATATACTGATCACAAGAGTTTGCAATACATCTTTAAGCAAAAGGATCTGAATTTGAGGCAACGAAGGTGGCTTGAGTTATTAAAAGATTATGACATTGATATCTTGTATCATCCCGGGAAGGCAAATGTTGTAGCTGATGCTTTAAGTCGTAAAATGATGGCAAGCACTTATGAGCAGTCCATAGGAAGGCAGCAAATAACTAAAGATCTACGTCAATTAGCTAGCTTGGGGGTTCGCCTTCTTGAATCTCCAGATGAAGGAGTTATTGTGAAAAATGCTGCAGAATCCTCATTTGTAGCGGAGGTGAAAGAGAAGCAGTACACGGATCCTATCCTATTACAGCTTAAGGAGAATGTACAACAAGGTATGACAAAGGCATTTGAGCTTACAGAAGAGGGAGTACTTCAATGCCAAAACAGATTGTGTGTACCTAACATAGATGGACTAAGGAGGAGGATTATGACGGAAGCACATCATTCAAGATATTTTGTCCATCCGGGATCAAC
>NW_006238948.1:2395828-2469743 GCF_000226075.1 Solanum tuberosum | reverse complement strand
GAAGAATATGCGAGGTTGTATATTAAAGAGATAGTTCGTCTACATGGAGTGCCAATCTCTATTATATCTGATAGGGGAGCTCAATTCACTGCAAATTTTTGGAAGTCATTTCAGAAGAGTTTAGGAACACAAGTGAATTTAAGTACAGCCTTTCACCCTCAAACAGATGGTCAGGCAGAGCGTACAATTCAAACACTCGAGGATATGCTGCGAGCTTGTATATTGGACTTCAAAGGTAGTTGGGATGATCATTTGCCATTGATCGAGTTTGCATACAACAATAGCTACCATTCAAGTATTAAAATGGCACCTTATGAAGCTTTATATGGTAGAAAATGTAGATCCCCAATTGGCTGGTTCGAAAAAGGTGAAACCGCCTTATTTGGGCCAGATGTTGTTCATCAGGCTATGGAAAAAGTCAAAGTGATACAACAGCGGCTAGAAACAGCTCAAAGTCGACATAAATCATATGCGGATGTTAGAAGGAGAGGACTAGAATTTTCTATAGGGGGATTGGGGTGTTCTTGAAGGTGTCACCAATGAAAGGGGTAATGAGGTTTGGTAAAAAAGGAAAATTGAGACCACGCTATATAGGGCCATATAAGATTATTCGAAGAGTTGGCCAAGTAGCCTATGAGTTAGAGCTACCACAAGAGCTTTCATCAGTTCATCCGGTGTTTCAAGTCTCAATGCTTCGAAAATGCATAGGCGACCCATCTCGTATCACTCCTACGGAAGATGTACATGTTACAGAAGATCTCACTTACGAAGAAGTACCCATCGCAATTTTGGATCCACAAGTTAGGAAACTAAGAAATAAAGAAATAGCTTCTGTAAAAGTACTATGGAGAAACCAACAAGTTGAAGAAGTTACATGGGAGGCGGAAGAAGCAATGAAGTCCAAATATCCTCATTCATTTCAATCCGAGGAGAAGGGTCAAAGTGCTGAGTTGAGACAGTAACAAGTAAGTATAAGTCTGTGCGTATTATGTGGCTAACAGTAGAATTCAACATAGGCTTGATTGAACATGATTGGAGTTGAATAATTAGGCAAACATTCGAGGATAAATGTTCCTAAGGAGAGGCGGATGTAACGTCCCATATTTTGCATATACTAGTTTTATGTGAGTAGTGAGGGTTTGAAATAGGTTTGACAATATTCGAAAGAGGTTTGAGGCTAAATAGAGTAAGTAAAGTATAATTTGTCATAGTAATCAACCTACTTGCTTAAGCTACTGATTCGGATGTCTTACATAATTAAGTTACTTACGTACATGTGTAGCTTACGTAGAAAGGATGACATAGGTTCTTAATGGTAGATTAACTGCTGACCTACTTAAATAAGTGGTAAGTAGGTGATGCACCTACTTAGGAAATATGTGGACTGCATTTTAAAAGAAAAGGGCAACTAGGTGATGCAGCTACTTAAAGAACTTGTGGCAGAAATTAAGGGACTGATGTACCTGCTTACTTAAAGTGAGGGACTAGATATTTCTACACATTTCTTAATGTAAAAACCGTCCATAAAGGACCCTTAAGAGAATGAAATTCATTTCATATATCTCTCACTTGTTCTACAACAATTTACTCCCAAAAAGAAACCCTAGCAGCTCCAAAGTGCGCCATATGTTAATTTTTTTCATCCCTCTTTTGTGCTTGAATCGGTTAGGGGATTTGGTATGTGAATGAGCTGAGAATTGTTCCTTTTACATGGTGTGAGATTGGGGAATGTTCTGGTTGATTGTGCATGTTGGGACAGCCATGGAGGGGAGTCCCCTTTAACTCAATTGTTAGCCCATTTGAGCATTTTAAATGTAATATTAGTTGGATGCTCAAGGGACAGTAGTTGGAAACCGTGAGTTCATATTGCTACTGCCACATTCTGATGTTTAGAAACTGATTTGTGTATAGTAACATAAGGAGGCATGTGCAGAAGTCATGAGAACTTGTTAAAGGATAAAACGGTAAAGGGTGCAGTAACGTACCATCTAATTGGGCATTGCATGAGCTTGCTGCCTGTAACCCCTTTTGTATACTGTTTTGCATATGTTATAAAGCCCGAGAAGTTTCAGGGGACCTTATTAGAAGGTCGTATTGTATATGACGTTATTAAAGGAGAAGGGGTGGAATGCATACCATCGGTTTGATAAGTATGGGTTTGCTGCTTGATTAGTGTTTGCCAAGTGCAAGTAGCCCAATCTGTTGGTTAGCTACTAATATTAGTTGTGTTACTTGTTTCATTGTAGATTAATAATCGGAAAGGAAGGAGGTTAATTCGTTGTACTATCTGAGTGGTACAGCAAGGTATGTAAGGCTATTCGATTCTATATTCTTTGGCATGAACTCTGCTTGTGTCACTACCAACAAGTGAGCTTCCTAAGTGTTCTTTCAAGTAAAAGACACATAGTGGCAGCGTACAATCCCAAACACAGCTAGCAATAGTATGTCGAATTGCTTAGTATATGTGCATCTTTACTTTTCCAAGTATTGGTATGAGAAAAGGGTAATTTCAGCAGTAGCTTTGTGATTCCTTCTGTCAATCAAATGAGGTCCATTGTATCATTTGAGCTCTTATGTAATTCATTAGTGTTACATTTCCATCTTGTGTTATTGTTACTGCCTTAAGTGCATATTCATATGTTTCCTACTACTGATCCACAGTTCTGATGCTCAAAAAAAATAATTATGACCATCAAAATAACAATCTCAAAGATTAAAGAAACTATATGAAGCGGTATATGTGTAAAGGTGGCAGCCCAGGGGCAAAAGCCTAGCATGGGTCGATCCCAAATTGTGTATAAGCGTGGCAGCCTAGGGCGAAAGCCTAGCATGGGTCGATCCCAAATTTATATATTTGAGGACAGCATCTCAGGGGTTAAAATGCCTAGCATGGGTCATCCTCTTTTACCACTGATCAGTTGGTTATTTGTATCACATGCTTTACAGAGATCGCAATGTAAAGAAAATTTCAGACAAGAATATAATGTACATGATCCCACAACAGCAACAAGGGTGGTCTTTAATCTAATCTATGCAGTTACATATTGATACTTGATTTCAATTGAGCTCTTGCTTACATATGTTATTGCCTTACATATTCAGTACATTCTTCGTACTGAAGTCCCTCTTGGGGGACGCTACATTTCATGTTGCAGCCACAGGTACTCCAGCTAGTAGACCTCCCCAGTAGGAGAACAGGACACTCAGCCCCTATTGGTGAGCTCCAAGTTGATTCGGGGCTTAATCGAGTCTTTGGCATCTACTTTGTTACCGTATAGTAGTTAAGGTTAAGGCGGGGCCTTTTCCCGACCTAAACTAAGGTTGTCTATCTTGTAGAGGCTTTGTAGACTAATGTATAAAGTTTGGTTGTGTCTTGTCTCTTAACAATTGTGGCCTCAACGGCCAAGTGTTGTACATAAGTTCTGGGCCTGTCTATGTCGGTCTTTTATCGCTACAGGGCATATAAGCTTGTCATAACTTCATAGCTATCATAGTTAAATGTATGGTAAATGCAGGTTGTAAGTTGGGTCTCCCGGGCCATTTAGACATCGGGTGCCTGTCCATCTTAATCAGATCTGAGGCGTGACACAGGCCCTCAACATATCTTCTAAAGTCTGAATAGTGTGCTCTGCTTGACCATCTATCTAAGGATGAAGAGCAGTACTCAACTTCACCTTTGAACCCAAGCCTTTCTGAAAAGATTTCCAGAACTGTGCAGTAAATTGTGCACCTCTATCTGATATAATCGAAATTGGCATCCCATGAAGTCTAACTACCTCTTGAATGGATAACTTGGCATAATCCTCTGCTGAAAGGGTAGTCTTTACTGGTAAAAAGTGAGCTGATTTAGTCATTCTATCAACAATCACCCAAATAGAATCATGTTACCTGCGAGACAGTGGCAAGCCAGTAATGAAATCCATATTGATCATCTCCCACTTCCATTCTGGAAGTTCTACATTTTGAGCCATACCACAAGGCCTTTGGTGCTCTACTTCAAATTTTTGACAATTCCGACATTTAGCAACAAACTCAGCAATACCTTTCTTCATACTATTCCACCAATATACTTCTCTCAAATCATGATACATCTTTGTGGAACCCAGATGAATAGAATATCTGGAGCTATGAGCTTCCTTCATGATCCTCTCTTGGAGTTTATCCACCCTTTGTACACATAACGTACCTTGTTACCTCAATACACCATTTTCCCCTTGTTCAAAAGCCATTACTTTTTTATTATGAACATTTGCCTTTAATTCAAGAAAAATAGGATCTTGGTCTTGATTTTGGTTCACTTCTAACACTAATGATGATTCAGCCCATTCATCACCACTACCCATCCTTCTTTGGAATCCATAAGGTGAACTGCCAATCGTGCAAGTCTATGCACATCTTTTACTAGTTCTTTCTTTTGTTCCTCAACATGGGTAGTACTACCCATAAACAGCCTACTCAAGGCATCCACAACAACATTAGCCTTACTTGGGTGATAGAGGATACTCATATCATAATCCTTGAGTAACTCTAACCACCTCCTTTGTTTGAGATTAAGCTCTTTCTGACTAAACACATATTGAAGACTCTTATGATCGGTGAAAACATCTACATGAACACCATAAATATAATGGCACCATACTTTCAAAGCAAATACTATGACAGTCAATTCTAGATCATGGGTTGGATAATTCTTCTTGTGAACTTTCAGCTGTCTGGAGGCATAAGCTATAACTTTGCCATTCTACATTAACACACAACCCAAACCAACTCTGGACACATCATAATATACCATAAAACCTTGAGTACCTTCTGTTAAGGTCAATATTGGGGCAGTAGTCAACCTCTTTCTAAATTGCTGAAAGCTTTTTTCACAAGCTTCAGACCATTGAAACTTCACTATTTTCTAAGTTAACATGGTCAAAGGGGACGAAATGGATGAGAACTCCTCTACGAACCTTCTATAATAGCCATCCAACCCCAAGAAACTCCTAATATCAGTTGGAGATGTATGTCTACGCCAATTCTCCCCTGCCTCTATTTTCTAAGTGTCAATTCTAATTCCATCACCGGAAACAATGTGGCCTTAGAACGCCACATACTCAAGAAAAAACTCACACTTAGAGAACTTGGTATACAACTCTCTATCCTTTAGAGTTTGGAGGACTATTCTGAGATGATTAGCATGATATTCCTCATTCCCCGAATAGATTATTATGTCATCAATGAACATGATAACAAACATATCTAAATAAAGCTTAAATATTGTATTCATAAGGTCCATAAATGTTGGGGGTGCATTGGTTAAACTGAACAACATGACCAGATACACATAATGACCATAACGGGTCCTGAAAGCTGTCTTTGGAATATCATATTCCCTTACTCTTAATTAATGATAACAGATCTGAGGTCTATCTTAGAGAAACAAATGTCACCCTGAAGTTTGTCGAATAGATCATCAATTCTCGGAAGAGGATATTTATTCTTGATGGTAACCTTTTTCAAGTGACGGTAAACTATACACATTCTAAGGGAATTGTCCATCTTCCTCTAGGAGATCTTTCAACTGCTCTTTTAACTTTGTTGATGCCATCCTATATGGTGGATTAGAAATAGGACGGGTATCGGGAAGAATATCTATACCGATTATAGTTCTCTCTCAGGAGGGACTCCAAGAAGATCATCTGGAAAGACTTTTGGAAACTCTTTTACTATTAAAACTGACTAAATAGGAGATATCTCAACACAAGAGTCATTAACTCGGACTAAGTGATAGACACACCCCTTGGAAATTAACCTCCTCGCCTTAAGGTATGAAATATAACGACCCTTGGCACTGTTGCACTACATTTCCACTCTATAACTGGCTCACTAAGAAACTAGAACTGGACAACTCGAGTTCTACAATCAACTGAGGTATAGCATGCATAAATTCAGTCCATACAAAGAAGAACATCAAAATCAACCATGTCTAACTCAATTAAATCAACCATTGTGCTCTTGTAATTTTCGGAAATGGTACAATCACGATAGACTCTTTTTGCTAGAATAGACTTACCAATAGGTGTAGAAACACTGAAGAACTCACTAAGTTCCTCACGAAGAACATCAAAATTCATCACAACATAAGGAGTTACAAAGGATAAACTTGCTCCTGGATCTAGCAAAGCATAAACATCAAAGTTAAAGACTTAGATCATACCCGTGTGAATCATCTTGCTCTTGGCGACTTGGATAGCATAAAGACGGTTTCCTCCTCCACCTGCCCCTCAGTAGCTCCTCTAGATGCAGCTCTGTTTGGTGGAGCAACTGAAGAAGACTGGGCTCTATTTCCCCATTATCATTACCCTGCTTGTTCTTTGGAAACTCTCTCATAAAATGACCATTCTAGCCATACTTGAAGCAACCAGTGAAGCCATCACGACACATCCCTGAGTGGCTCCTACCACACTTAGCACATGCAGGAGGCTCACTACCCTGGTGTGCCATACTACCTTGAGAATGGACAGCTCTAGCTCTGAAACCCTATGAATTTTGACTATTGTACTCACCTCTGTTCCTTGGTACAAGTGCACTAGCAGATGATGAAGCAGGTCCCCTTTGTTTTGGTTGGAAAGATGACCGGTTAGCATTACTCTTCTGCTGCCCGAACGCATTCCATGTCTTAGCAATCTTGTTTCGAAACTCCTCCCTATGTTTCAGCTTCTCTTCCTCAACCTGTTGCACATGGATCATTAGCCTTTCTATGTCCATATCTTCTATCAACATAGCTTTCATGCCTTACCTACTAGACTGACGAGATAACCAAGCAACAAACAAACTCATTCTGCTTCTCATGTCAGCAATCATCTCCGGAGCATAGCGTGAAAGTTGGGTGAACTTCAGACTATACCCAAGAACAATCAAAGAATCCTACTTAAGTATAAGGAACTCCCGTACCTTGGCCTCTCTTAGTTCCCGGGGAATGTAACCCCCCAAGAAGGCCTCCTCAAAAAGAGCCCAACTCACAAGTGGTGCACCCTCAGCTCGATTCCACTTCCATTGATCAAACCAGATTCTAGCGACACCCTTCATTTTTTATGCAGCTAGTTTCACCCTCTTAGTATCGGTAATATGTATAATCTCAAAAACATTCTGAAGCTCTTCCACAATGTTTTTTGGATCCTCGGTGACACTTGAACTAGTGAAGCTTGCAGGATTCATCCTTAAGAACTCATGGATCCTTGGCGTATCAGCCCCTTTCCAGTCAATTCTCCCTCTGTCCAACTTGATTGGTCACAACTTGACTTAGCATCCAGATAGCTTTACGGAATTCAACATTAGTGACCTCTCATTGGGCTTGTACTTCTGGCGTATTAGGTACCCCTTTTTTATGTGGCTCAACATTCCTTCTAGCGGGATGATCTTTAACAGCTCTTCATGGAGGCATGATCTGAAAGACACGCACAAGCATGAGTTAGAAGGAAACTTTATAGAGATTAACTCTATCGCATGAAATGAATATGAAATGAGTGAGATAGTTCCTAAGTGTTGCAGCCTCTTAATTATAGATGTGGCGCGCTTCACACTGATACCAAGGACTCTACAGACACGGCTTCCTAGACTCCCTAGGACTCTTGAACTAAGTGCTCTGATACCAAGTTTGTCACGGCCCGAGCCTACACTTTGTGCAGGACTAGAACTCGAGAACCATTACTGGCCCCAAATGAACCTTTGGCCTAGCCTACTGCTCAGCGGAAGACTTAAAGCAATAAAATAGTCTCAAATGATGAACTCATGAAATAAACTTAGAATGCATTAAAAGAAACATTTAACTAGCCAAGATGGCAACTCAAGTCTCAGAACATAAGCCAATAAAAAGATAAAGAAAAATGAACTAACTCACTGTCTACGAAGCCTCTAATTACTAAAATGGATGTCGGGACAAGACCCACGACATCCTAATGAACTAAAATACTGAAAAGCAATAAAAGGGGATCCTCCGGAAGAAAGGAGGCCCACCAACAACCTCTGAAGCTTAACTAGAATCAACGATGCGCTGGATGCTGAATGGTTACCTATATCTGCATCATAAAAATGATGCCAGCCAAATGGCATCAGTACATTGAATATACGAGCATGCGAGGGGAATTCTAAAATATGACATAAGCTTGAAAAGGGAACTGAAGGAACAAACCTGGTCTTAACTCAACTGAACTGAACTGAACTCATTTCAATATAAAGCAATAATATAAATGCAATATAAAGAAAAGCTTTTAAAACATGGATAACAACACTGTGTATTTAGAAATGCAATAGTAACTCTGTATGTATGCAAAGATACAATATAGCCTCTGAAGGTATATGAAAATACGAGTAACTATGTGTATATAATAATACAAAATACTTCTGTGGGAGTTTCTCTAACCGACAGACATCACATAAGAGCTATTTTGATGATACAACGTTTTGCCTCACGCTTCCCGGGCCGTCCTATACCTTGTCGAGGGTATAGAACCTGACTACTAAGTGGATCCACTAGTCTATGCTAAAAAGCACTAAGGAATCATCTAAAAAATATGACCCTTTTCTACCCATGGTGGCTACATTGTTTATGGGGCTGGGAGGTGTTTGAACTCTCACCCATATCGGTGCTCAATACTACTCCAAAAATATACTAACTCATATGTTTAAAAAAATAACTCTGTGGTTTGAGATAATTACTCAAAAACTATCCCAAAGGCTCTCTCGGAAATGAGTGTTTCCTCTCTTATGAAAGCATTTGCTCTTTACTGAAAACTAGCTCAAAGGCTCCTTTAGAAATCTCAGCTCCCTCTCTTATTTAAATGTGAAAACATTTTAAATCTTTGGGAATACATAGTCCCATATACTCTTTTGAAGAAATGAACTTCAACCTTTACTCTTTACTCAACTCAAAACACAAGTCTTAAAACAAAGTTAAAACATTTGTAAAAGACTTTTGGAAACTCTATGAACTTCTCTTAACTTGACATTTAACTTTCCTTGAATTGAATTATGGATTCACAGCTCATGATCTCATGTTATGGATGATTTCATGTTGTTTATATGTACCTTAGAGTGTAGAAATCAACTAGAAAACATAGGTACGTTTCAAGGTAACTCGTACGGAAAGAAAAAGGAAAGGGTAGAAGGCCTAGCAACACTGGCGTACTGAGTGTCGTTGGGTGCCAGAGCCTAAACAACAGAAACTGGGTTTGGGCTCTCTGAGTGGCGCAGCGTCCCAGAGCCCTTCCTGCAAATACTGATGTTGGGCGCTGCGAGTGGCGCGGCGTCCCACCTCTTTTTTCCGGAAAATCCTAATTTTTCTTGCTCGTTTTTCAACTCTAAACCCTCTAGATTCAATTGGTTCTTTCCCCAAACACCTAGATTCGACTACATAACAAAATTATGCAAGAGTCAACTCAAAATGATATCTAATTTCATGAATTTGAATCAACAACTTCTCAACAATTCCAACGAATCAAGAACTCAATAGAACTTCAACAAAACCCATCAAGAACTCAATTTCTATGCTTTCAAGAAAATAATTTCTATGAATTAAATCATGATTGGCGCGTGGCTGAACGAACCCAATGCTATGTGATCTCACATACCTCGTAGGTATCAACCCTTGGCGAAATCCACAAGCAAAAACCTCAAGAACGACGAACTTTGGCTCTTTCTCCTCTTGTATTCTTTCTCTAAAAACCCTAGCGTGAAATCTTCGGGTGCGTCAACTGACCAATTAAGTTTAGACCCCTAAGTAATTACCAAAAACGAAATATTTAATTGGGTAGTGAAAAGACCATTATAGCCTCCTAAAATCCGGTTTTGACTTTCCTTAGCTAGACAACCCAACTTCAAATGGGAATATCTCCCTCATACAAACTCGAAATCACGCAAACTCATCAGCATTGGAAAGATATTTCCTACGGTATCTTGTAGCACACCTAATTCATCTTGATCTAGGAGTTATGGTCGTTTGAAGTTCACCCAAAACTTATACTTAGCTTAACTTTGTCAAACTTTCCACATTTCATTATTTCCAAAAATGGTTTCTTTCAAATTTTATTTCTTTCTAGAGCGGGATGTTACAAACCTACGTGGTGATGGAATTAGACAATCGGCGAACCGCCGAACGACTTGGTGAGTACGATCTTGATCGCCTAAAGTCACAGAACCCTGAGGATTAAGAGCTAAGGCAAACCGGCGATGAACTGGAGCAAAGGGCGTATCGCAGACCTGGTTCGAGAGGCGCAACTTACTTCGCCTAACGGTCCTGAAGGCCAAAGATTGGGAAACTATAAATCAAAATTTGAAAGGGAAGAAAAGCAAGAATCTTCTAATCTAAGCATTATAGAATCTAAATTTAGTTCTCCTGTGTTTTCTAGTAAAGACTTTGAAGCTTTTGAGACTTGGTTTTGAGGAATTGCAATTGGGTTTTTTAATTAGTTCAATTTGAAGCATTGTACAGACTTGGAAACTATTACCTAGATCGTGGTTAATATAGTTTGTAATTGTTTCTCTCTCTTTATGATGTGTAGCTAAAACCTCAATTCTTGGGGTGTGATCATCTGATTATTGGCTTAATTAGCTTATGGCTATTGTTATTTACTGATTTAAATGCTTAATTGAAGTGGGTTTAATCGATAGTTGTGTATTTATCTATGAATAGTAGTTGCAAATGCAATTCTAACTTAGAGTTATGGGCTTGTTTGAGAAAGAGGTTTTAGAACCAAGGTTTTCCATTAATGATTGTAGTTATTGGGTTGATGTGGGTTCAACTCGACAGAGTGAATCCTAAACTCAATTCTACCTATCTAGCTCGAGAGAGTAGATAAATTAAGGTTTTAGGATGTTTATATTGTTAAGCTTGTCGAGGTTCGAGAGAACTTGCTTACATCGTAATAGTTGTTCGAGAGAAAGCTATTGCCTCTATAGTATAACCTACCTACTCACATTTAGCAATCGTTAGTAAATTAAAATTTCCCATATAGCGAAATTAGCCTATAATCGATCACATCCCAATTAGCCTATTATATGAGTTAGATAATAAATATTTTTATATTGTCAAAGCTAAAAGTGGAAGGTCTTTTATTAAGCATGACTATATTAGGAAATATAAATAATTGAACAAGAGCAAATTTAGAAAAATATTTAAATATTTACCTCAAAAATTATAATCAATTTAAATATTAATTTACGAAAATATATGTCACAAAAGAATGAAACAATAAAAACTTCTTCAATAATTCAATTACATAAATCTAATTAGGAAAATATGTAATTTGTAATTACTATTTTTACGGATTAACAATGATACAATTAAACTTAAAAAGAAATTTAATGAATATTATGATTTTGGTTCAAATCCTACCCTAATAAGGAATCATCATAAATATTTTTACTTTTTTGTTATTTGACTTCATTTTTATCAAATAATATGATGATTTTCTCGTTATAAATACTTGGTTAGAACAGAAACCCAACATCACATCTTTCTTATATTCTCAATTCAGAAATTTAGCCATGAGAAGACGTAATGACCGTGGAAGAATTGTAATATCGACGATGCAAAATTCAAGAAATAGACAAGTAACATTCTCAAAATGACGTATTGGCCAATTTAAAAAGGCAAGTGAGCTATGTACTTTATGTGGTGCTTATGTTGCTGTTGTGATTTTTTCTTCTAGCAACAAAGTATATTCATGTGGACATCCTTCCGTCGAGTTAATTGTGGATAAGTTTCTTGGAGAGAATCCTCAACCCGACTCTGATGCTCCTAACCCCTCCGTTGTAACTCATCAAAATGTCAATGTTAATGAGATCAATAATGAACTAAACAAGTTGGAGAATTCACCCTAACGACAAAAAAAACATGGAGAAGCTCTCCAAGCATTAAGGAACGAACTTCCATATGAACAACTCAGCTTTTCTGACATTAAAAAGTTTAGTGAGCTCTTGGAAGCTGCAGATGAAGAAGTTGAAAGAGTAGCGGGCCAACTTATGGAGTCTAATATTGAATTTCCATATCAAACTATTGGAAGTGCCCTTGCTCCTTTAAGAGTTGAGGAAAATAGCTCGTCCGATTTCGATGAAGCGCCATCTGGATCCCATGAATAGATTTTTTTTAGCTTTATTTAAAATTCAGTGACTTGATTGTGTACTTATAGAGTTAAGTTTGTCATTTCTATGATTATGTTTGTTATATTTATGATTTCAATTTTTACCTTTGAATATGTTTATCATGAAATGGGATGGACTTTTATTTAGTACTTCCTTCATTTTAATTTTGTTGTCTTACATTTTTAAGGTCAGTTTAAAAAAATAATGTCTTTATTTCCTTTTTGGCCGCTCTTAGTTTATACTTTTCATATGTCATGTTTAAAACCACAAGAATAAAGAGCATTTTGTTACATTTCACATATCATTAATTTATGACCACAAGATTTAACAGTTATTTTTTATTTTCTCAATTTTCATGCCATGTCAAAATCAGATAATAAATTGAAAAGAAAGGGTATGCAGTAGTTTGTCATTTGAAATTGATGTTTAAGTGTTGACAGAAAAAGTAGTAAGAGAATATTAAATAAGAAATGAAACTCATGTCAGATAGCTTGAAGTGCAACATATCTTATTTTTAAAGAATAAAATTCTTATAGAGTATCAGGTGTATCTGTCTCTACGTATAAAAACCACGTTACATTATTATGATTGATAAAGCAAGACTTACCACCTCACTTCTACTTATACATATTGATTGTTTATCATTTTTATTGTTATTAAAAAGACAATAAACATATTGTCTAGTGATATATATTGATAAATAATTAATTTTTTTTGTATTGTTACGATATTGTTTCACGTTTCATAAGTAATGAGTATATTTTATGTGTTCGAAACGATCTAGAAGACATACAAATAACATAAAATTTTAAATTGAAGTGCCTAAATTTTTTTGTACATTAATATAAATTAGACAATAAATATTTTGATATTGTGAAAGCTAATAGTAGAAGTTCTTTTATTAACCATGGCTATATTAGAAAATATACATAGCTGAACAAGAGAAAATTTTGAAAATATATGAATATAATAAAAAATATTGACCTAACAAATTATCATCAATTTATATAATAACTTAATAAATCATATGGCACAAAAAATGACATAATAAAAACATTTTCAATAACATAAATCTAACTAGAAATATATGTCGTTAGTAATTACTATCTTTACGGATTACCAATGATACAAAATAAATAGAAATATGTCAACTTTAACGTTCTAGTTGTAGTATTTTAAATATTTTTTAAAATATTATATTTTCACTTATTATTTATTGAAAGGACGACTTTCTGTCTTCGAACAAAATTATATTTTTTTTCTTATAAAAAATAATTTAATGTACTACTAATTCTATAAAATTTAGTATCATAAATAAAGTAACATTTAATATGTATCATAAATGATTTTTCTTGCAACATGAATTATAATAATCACAATTTGTATATTTTTATTATTCTTTCTTATTATTAATGAGAATATATAACGAATTTTTGAAGTGAAAAAATCTGTATGTACATATGTTTTACGTGTAAAAAGCATAGGTGTGAGAGATTCAATGTGAAATTAATATAACTCGTTCAACATGTAGATGTCTACAAAAAAAAGAACAAGTGTCAATGAAAAAAATTAATAACCTACACAAACTAATGTAAAACCAAAAATATTATGCAAAAGAGATAAGGGATAAGTTCGTCGACGAAGAGGTACCTCTATTTTGATATTTTCTCATATTCATTAGTTAATATGTTGAATTCTTTTGAGAGTGTAATGATTATAAGTATTACCACGGCGAACAAAAATACAAACGGTTGTTTTCAACAAAGATGTCCATGCCTGGAACAACTCTTTTCAACTTAATCAATATTACTACATTATAAATGGAAAGTTAAAAGGAGCTAAGACAAACCTTTAATTTGTGCATAAGGACCTCAAAAGTACAA
The DNA here is from genome assembly GCF_000226075.1 of Solanum tuberosum. Classification (NCBI taxonomy): domain Eukaryota; kingdom Viridiplantae; phylum Streptophyta; class Magnoliopsida; order Solanales; family Solanaceae; genus Solanum; species Solanum tuberosum. The sequence goes on along the minus strand of NW_006238948.1, from coordinate 2,455,734 downwards.
TTCATGAACAACACAGAGTTCGTAGAGGACAAAGATCAATTTAAGATTCAACAATTTTTGAATGGACTTATTTCCTTCGATGAAGTTGAAAAGATCACTAATGAGAGTTTCTTTAGTAAATTTCAGTAAATGTTTGTTGTGAATTACACCCATAAATAAAATCTTTATTTGATAATACATTTTTTCAGTTAGATATGATGTGTATTTCAATCAAATTAAAAGCACAAAATGGAGAAGGATTATCACGACCCAAACCGTCGTGATTGGCACCAACACTAACCCTCCGGTGGGAGAACCATTACTACAACCCAAACTAACAAATTTTATGAAAACTAAGGCATTTAAAGATACAGAAGCAGATTTAAATGACAATAAAATGGAGTCCCCATAAACTCCAAGGGTTTTAACAAATAACTAAGCAACAAATGCGGAAATTCAACCCCTAGAACCTAAAAGTTATTGTACCAAAACTCTACTAATGACAGGTCTAAGAGCAAGGGGTACAACCACGAAACTAAACAAACACCTTAATAAATAGTCTGAGTCTGAAAAGAGTGGACTTAAACAAGAAAGATCCATGGCAGTGCGGAAGAACTGGCTCACCCTTGATTCCGGTTACGCTCAATAGTCACCTAGCTCAGGTCTATCAATAGCCGCCTGACGATAACCTGTTCTCAATAAAGAACAAGCAAGTCCAGTATCAGTACACAACTACAGTGTACTGGTAGGATGACGCGGCAATACGAAATGGTGAAACATACATAAGTCATTACAACATAATAAACATGCATACACCGAACTTTTACAATATTAGTCATTACTTACGAACAACGCACAATTTCACAATTTTCAACATATACAGTTATGTCAAGTCAATGGTCCTCTCAGGAAACCTAATTCAATAGTCCTCACATGGAACCCACGCCCAAACTGTTAGTGTGCCGGACATGACACCCGATTCAATGTTTATGCCGGAACATGGAAACCGATCCCATGTTTATGCCGAAACGTGGCAAGAGATCCCATGCCTATGCCGGAACGTAGCAATCGATCCCATGTTTATGCCAGAATGTGGCAACAGATCCCATGTTTATGCTAGAACGTGGCAACATATCCATTCAACAAGCCACAATCACAATCGCAATGTACATTCTCATAATCATACAATCAATTCATGATTTCATAGCATACAATTATTCAATCAACCTTATTTGCGAGTAGTGTGATCTTTAACGCAACATTCACATACATATATGCATCATAATGTAGTAATTGCAAACATATATCACAGCAACATGAAATCACAACCATCACCTACCTGGAATCCAAGCTTGAATCCCCTAAGGCACTTGAATATTCCCTTTCCAGATTCTTTCCGCTTGTTCTAGGTCTACAAACAATAATTTATACGCAAGGATCAACAATCAAAGGTTTAATTATCCGTATTCTAACAAACCCAATAACCCTAGACGAAACACTGGATCCCCATACTCAGATTAGGTCTTTTTCCACCATAAATTCCAAATCAAAACCCTTCCCCATCGAAAATTACCCATTAATTTACATTCTACGGATCGAAAAATGGATTCGGGGAGTAAAATCCTTATCTTTATCCTCAAGAATGGTGAAAACGGTCAAGAACTCTCTTGGGATCGTCTCCTTCCTCTCAAAGTCGAAAAATGCAGAAGAAAACATTTTTGGTGTTTTGTTTCCGACTTAAGTCGCGTCTGTCCCGCTATGGCACCCCCAACCCGCCACAGCAGCCCCGCCCTGGTGGGAATATTCCCGCCACAGCGGTTTGCACGGAACTAGTAAGTAATTTAAGAATTCCAAACCCCCATTATCACAACAAACCCTCATCCCATGGCACTGAGAAAATACCCGTTCACGCTAAGTTCAGTTTCGGGAGTTCTACTCACCCAAATTTAATTATGTAAAGGCATACAGGTTCCTTAACGTCTTAGCTATTTATTCACATAATCAAATTCATTAATAGATCTCTCATTTGTTACCAAATTTCCCTAGACCTCATAGACTCCAATTTCGTCCAAATCTGGACTAGGCTAGGAAATCTCAAGTTACTATGAAAAACTTTTCTCGCCCCAATTGTTTCCCCATTAGCTTTTCCATAACGACTGAATCAGGTCGTTACAATAGATACCAATTTAGCCATCACTCATCCCCGAGTGATCAACTAGGAAAGAGTGGCTAAAATAAAGGTAGAGAAGTATCTGAAACGTCAAATTACTGGGGATACTTATCTCACATGTCCTTATCTTCCGGATATCGTTATCAACAATTTCATCCGGTTCTTCTTCATACCGAAGGTCTTGTTTAACAAAACTGAGTCTTACTTATGATATAATCTTCGCACCCAAACCAACCAATTGAATACCTATACATCCTCCCATACAATGCCTCAATCATGAAGTCATCACAATACTCTAGTGATAATTATTATATTATGTACACTTAACTAACAACAAAGCTATTCCAAATAACCACAAAAGTTGATCGTACACATGTCTGCAACATGTTATCAAGGATTTTGGCACAAACATTAGGACGAACACTTTCTAGCATAACCATGATAAATCTTATATCAAAACTCACCACAATTAGTGGTGAACTTGAACCAACCAACACACAATCATAATACCCAGACAATCATAGTGCTTATCAACATCTCCATCTCACCAACCCAATTCCCATGATTTTAAGTTATAATAGTTTGGTCTTTAGAAATCAGATACTCATCGAGGGATATGTCCAAGCATGCAAACCCTCCAACAACACTATCGAAATGCTAGACTTAGTAATTGTAGATTACCTCTTAAGAATAGTAGAATTGGACCCAATGATCCCTACATTCAACCACACATAATCGATACATGACCTCGACGCCAAGATTAATGTTAAGGTTGTCGCACCACCATAAAAATGCATGGTAGCTCTTCTATAAATTCTCATAAACAAGGTGGTACATGTAGACCCACTAAAATACTTTAACAACTACAAGAAAACACCACATATGTCATTTAAAATAACCAAATCTTCCCAAATCATCCCACTCCACCAAAAGAACTTCACAGGATCAGTACATCTGCTCCACCACACCCTCAAAAGTGAAAAAAACACGTGAGCATTGCTAGTGCATCATACTCCTCACATCATTCCACTGAAATCCACACTCTCAATACCAGCAACCATCATGAACCCTCTGACCATTTATCTTACTATAAGCCAACACTTTTAAATGAAAACCCTTCATAGGTATTTAATAATCAATAGTAATAAACATTACGACTCAACCCAGATGTACGTCCTTTGAAATACTCAATACCTGATACAATTGATTATTTCTCACCTTGCAAATTCATGCATCGACGAAATATATCACCACAAATGTAGATTTACAATGAAAAATCTGAATTGTAAATTCAACCGTAGAACACAATCCCCTTATTTATCAACATTAACTTATACCTTGAAGATTTTTATGCATTCATGGATCTTCACTTATCATTGATCGCATCTCCATCGATCTTACAATATCCTTCGCTAAAAATTCACTCGTACTCAGTACTAAACTCAAAAAACAAAACCAAGGCACTTATCATCACACTCGAGCTAATTTTGTACACTCCCTTCTCAAGTCCTTTCTAATAGTTTTTAACCAATCTGACGACTTGTGACACTATTACCATAGCCACAACAAAATGAATGAAAACACGCGTCTCTAAACCCAGTTATCTACCCCTCTCAAGATATCTCTTTAGCCCTTGCAATCAAATAAAATATTTGTGTTCTCGCCTTTCTCTAAAGGTTGTACTACATCCCATTATTTTTCTTCATTATGACTCTAGCTCTTTAAAATTCTATTCGAGTGGTATCCCACCATCTCTTAGAACTTTCCATACAACCACGTTACTCATCAAATATTAGAAAACCACGACCTTGGTTACTCGCAAGTCCTAATTACTATACAAAATTCGCTTAATCAACAATCTTCTTATATCATTGCATTTCATTACAATCCATCACGAACTCTTATTGTCGTTATGCTCAGTCAGCCCTGACTATCACTACGACACCAACCTTTCATCAACACAACAACTCAAACTCGGGTATACTCATCTAATTCAAAGGACTAACGCAATTTTTATACTCAATGGGACTTTCTTTATCCATACACTTGTCATTCAAGTATTAATCCACTCCCTTATGGCTTAAGATAAAATCACCAATCCTTATACTACCATCATTCTTCTTAACAAAAAAGACAGGAACACCCCACGGGGAGGAACTATGAGGGATGAAACCTTAATCGAGAAGCTCCTGGATTTGATCTTCGCTCTCTCAATTCTACCAAAGCCATACGATACGGAGGGACGGAAATGGGACGAGTATCTTGTTCCAAGTCAATGCAGAAATCTATATCCCTATCCGGAGGCATACCAGACAAATCCGTAGGAAACACTTACTTAAACTCAAACACCACATGAATAGACTCAATAGAGGGAGGCTCAACCTCAACATCCCGAACATGAGAAAATTAAGCCAAACAACCCTGCCCTACCAGTTTCCTAGCCCAAATGAAGGATATGATCTTAGCTAGCTTAGGATTGTCCACCTCTTCCCACTCTAATATTTCCTTACCGCGATATCAAGAGTTATCAACTTAGTATTACATTTAAGACCGATATAATACGGGGACAACCAAGTCATGCCTAAGATTATATCAAGTCAGTCATATCCAGCATAACCAAATCAACCCAAATTTGAAAATCCATCAACACAACAGGACAACACGATATACATGGGTGACTATGACTGACTCTTCAACTGGGTAGAAACATGGATGATAGCATCAAGTATATCACAAACCACATCAAATCCCAAGGCAATTGAACTTCCACATAAGAAAAAGTAGAACCCAGATTGAACAAAACAATAGTCATCTGGCACAGACAAGAGTAGCACTTGTGACAACTGCATCATACACCTCAAACTCAGTTTTGCCCGTAAAACATAAAACTAAGCTATTTCATCTTGACAGCTACCTCCTTGCCTGGCTGCACTACTCTTCTACCTGCATTACCATTTCCTTAGCCTCCACAACCTTGCTGATTTCCTACTCATATGCCAAAGTTCTCCATAATTGCAACACACTTAATAACTTAACCAAGTAAGCATTGTTGCTATTGAAGTTTTCGTATTCTGACCCTCATTGATATACAATCAATCCATAAAATCGTAGAATAGCTTCTAACCTCAATTGACATAACTTAATTTTATCATTCGCTAAACACCCCATACATGATATGCCAACATTACTAAATGCATTTCCCAAAGTAATGGTATTCATTATGTAGCCGTCCTTACCAAAAACTTTTTGAATCTTGTCACTTATAAACTTGAATCTGCAAATCTGACCTTAATCCCTTCACAAGCAACGATAGTAGCTACAGAGCCCCACAAAACTCTTAATTTCAGTCACAGAACTAGGTCGAACCCAATTCTTGACTACTTCAATCTTTTGGGGATCTACCATTACCTCTTCCCTTGAAACTACATGTCCTAAAAAGGCAACCAAAGTCAACAAAAATTCACACTTAGAAAATTTCGCGCACCCTTTTTGTTTTTTAGTACATGGATGCTAGTTTTTTTTCTATTGTTTTGACAACATTAGATTTATTACAAGGTTTTATAGTCTATCCTCATTTGCTGAACACTGATTGGATTGCATGGGTTAGTACGGATTCGATTCGGGTTCTATAAGGAGACCTGGAAAAAAAAGAGGAGACATGGTTGAGGTTCTATCTCACCCTATCCCGCTCTGGCGGGTAATTCCCGCTCTAGCGGTCTCGCGCTAACGAAAAAATCCCGCCCGAGCGGCTCAGATGGAAATAGTACTCAGGCAATAAATAATTTTGGGTTTTTTCTCTTTTCCAAATCTCCCAACGGTTTTCAGCTTTACTGAGCAATTTAGGATAATTCTTTGAACTAGGATAATCATTGTCTACCCCGAGTCAATCGAACGATACACAATCTAACTCATACTCATTAATTCAACACCATAACCCACACATCCCCAGGATACACCCAGAATAATACGAAGATGGTCGACATGCTCTTATTCTCTTTTCAAACAAACCTAAATTATCATCAATAGATGCTATAACAAATGAATCATGAAATGGTTTAAACACACCATTCATCAACCTTACAAAAGCTGCAGGTGCATTTGTCAACCCAAACGGCATAACTAGAGGATCATAGTGCCCATAGCGGATCCTAAATGTAGTTTTTGGTATATCCTCCGGCCTAATATTTAACTGATGATAGCCAAACCTTAGATCAGTCTAAGAGAAAACTAATGCACCCTGCAGCTTGTCAAAAGATCATCTATCCGAGGCAAAAAATACTTGTTTTAATGGTGATCCTATCCAACTGTCGATAGTCTATACACATCCTCTCTTGCTAGTGATAGTGTTAGCACTTTGTTGCTCTTGTTCGGACCATAGAGTGAAGGAGGAAAGATACCAATTTGTATCACCTAGATACCAATTGGATTCAAATCATAGCACGAAGGAGTAGAAAGAAGTGAGTTTTTCCTAAAGTCCTATAGCCTCTCGAAGAAAAGTACGGACGTCTTCGTACCATTCCACAAAAATCTACTAGACTCATTTTGGTACAAAGAGATCAACGAACAAAGGGTTCTGATAGCAACTTTGTCACGACCCAGACCGTCATGATTGGCACCCACACTAACCCTCCAGTGGGAGAACCATTACTACAACCCAAACGAACAAATTTTATGAAAATTAAGGCATTTAAAGATATGGAAGCATGTTTAAATGACAATAAAAATAGAGTCCCCATAATTCCAAATGTTTTAACAAATTACTAATCAATTAATGCGGAAATTTAACTGCTAGAACCTGAAAGTCATTGTACCAAACCTCTACTAATGACAAGTCTACGAGTGAGGGGTACAACCCCGAAACCAAAGAAACACCTTAACAAATAGTCTGAGTCCGACAAGAGTGCGCTTAATCAATAAAGATCCATGGCAGCCTGAAGGAACTGGCTCACCCTTGAATTCGATCACGCTTAATAGTCACCTAGCTGAGGTCTATCAATAGCCGCCTGAAGATTCCCAATACTCAACAAATTACAAGCAAGTGCAGTATCAGTACACAACCACAGTGTACTGGTAGGATCACCCAGCTATCCCAAAAGGTGCAACATACATAAGTCATTACAACATAATAAACATGCATACACCGAACATATACAATATTAGTCATCACTTACGAACAACGCACAATTTCACAATTCTCAAGATATACAGTTATGTCAAGTCAATGGTCCTCTCAGGGAACCCAATTCAATGGTCCTCTTATATAACCCATGCCCAAACTGTTAGTGTGCCGGATCGTGACACCCGATCAAAGTTAGTGTGCCGGACGTGACACTCAATCCGATGTTTATGCCGAAACATGGCAACCGATCCCATTTTTATGCTGGAACGTGGCAACCATCCCATGTTTATGTCAAAACGTGGCAACCGATCCATTCAAAAGCCACAATCACAATCACAATGTACATTCTCATAAGCATGCAATTGATTCATGATTTCTAGGCATACAATTATTCAATCAACCTTATTTACGAGTGGTGTGATCAATAACGCAACATTCGCATACATACAAGCATCATAATGTAGTAATTGCAAATATATATCACACCAACATGAAATTACAACCATCACCTACCTCGAATCGAAGCTTGAATCCCCTAAGGCACTTGAATCTTCCCTTACAGATTTGATACGCTCAAATTACACCTCCCTTAAGAAACATGAGCGATCTTTACCAAGTAAAGAACCCAACTTATAGGTTGGGGTCGATCCCACGAGGAATATGGTTTAGACTTAACTTTAACCAACGATTATATTCGTTTAGTCAATGTATTTCCAAAAACAAGTAATAAAGGGGGGGATTTGTGAAACAAATTCAGGAAATTATGTAAGTAATCAATGAGCAAGATTCAAACTTTAGGTGTTATCAAGATGAGAAAGTAACTAGGGTGTATGTTTTCCCCATAAGCTCATAATTCGATAATCCTAGTAATAGCAATCATTTCCTAGTGTATTACATGCAAAGTGATAAGTTTTGTATCTCTAAATCCTTGGTCCGGCATCTAGAGAATTGCACCTCGCACCTTGGTTCGGCTACGTGTGTATAATTTACTAACCCTTACCTTTACCTCATATTAGACATCACATCCATGTATGGCTTAGTTTTCACTCTCGCACCAATCGACATTAGACTATTAGATAGTATCACACTAAATCTATGTTGATAATTCTTTTCTCGTTAATTACCTCCTTGGTCCAGCTAGTAGTAACGAGGCAAGTTCAAATGTTGGCAACCGTTAAAAAGGTTTCTAAGCGAAAGAATTATCAATACATGTAATAACACTATTCAAGAATTACTTAGTTACTATTCATACGTTGTTAATCGCTCATGGATCCCACAACCCTAGTTGTGGATTTAGTTACCCAAAATAGCAAGGACACATTTCATATTTTTAGAAGAAGAAATCATGAACTTACGTAATAAGTAGAAGAAACTCAAATCTTAACTTGAATTGCAAAGTCAAAATCTTCAAAACACACTGAGGAAATTAAGAATTGCTAAAGTTGCAAGTTAATCTCCAAAGTCAAGAACTAGAATAAAAGTAATAAAGTCTAACCTCCAAAAACGAGGTTTACATGCCTTATATATAGAAAATAAGTCCTAACTAAAAAGCAAATGAAATAAGGAAATAATGTTTCAGGACAAGTCTTCGATCTACGACATTGACCTACGGACCGTGGATTGACCTACGGTCCGTAGGTCCCTTCCGTGAGTCGGGATTTGGGAAAATTTTTATCTTCCAAAACATTGTTATCACTGATGCGAATGCCGAATCAACAGTACAGACCGTGGTTTGATCCATGGTCCTTAGATCCTCCTCCGTAGCTCCACACATAGAATCTTCAAAATCAGGTACTGGAACCCCTTCTCTGAATCATTTGACGGAGCAATAGTACGGTCCGTAGGTCAATCTATGGTCCGTCGATTACAACCGTGGTTCCACACTTGGTCAAGAATTATTTGATCTCCTTTAATGCCTTGCCTGCCCATATACGACACCCATCTACGGAGCGTGAATGGACCTACGGTCTGTGGATCACCTCCGTAGATGCCCTTTTCTACACATCCTTTAGTTGTGTCTCTCAGTTTCCACGTCTGAACATATATCCTGCAAACATGATAAAAATACATAAAAACCAATACAAAATGGCCCTAGACACACACAACTCTTAAGTGAAATATATTTAAAATACCGTAAACTCATGGTATATCAACACCCTCAACTTAAATTCATTGTTTGTCCTCAAGAGACGCACTAAGACTCTAAACGATACATGTATAGAAGCAAGCATTTCAAGCACAAGCAATCACATGGCTCTCTACTCCGACTCTCTTTTTTAGGTGCAAATTTTTTCTCTCAGACTCAACAAGCTAACTTGTATGGATCAAAACATGACAATGATCGACCAATCAACACACAACATACACCGTTTTATCACCAAGGTACCAACTTTCCGACAATGTAACTAGTGCCCTTACTTCAAATGAAATCCCTTTTTTCACCCAATAAATATGATTTTGAGTACAAGGATTCATTCAACACTCACGCTCAGAAGTGATTTCAAGTACAGTTAGTGCTCAATACCATAGGCTTGCCCTTATTTTCACTGCTTAAACTCTCCAAACTAGGTTCTAGGATCACTATAGGACTTTCTTGGATTGTAACGTAGGCTCAGGGTCAGGTATGGTACATTTGGGTACTTTTTAGTGACTTTCTGCCCTCCTTCAAATTCCATTAGGCTTTCTACCGCTTTTAGCCCTATTTTTGACATCCTACCATTTTTCTTCTTTCCCTTGATTCTATTCAACCATGGATGTGGCTTTCGATTTTGTAGCTCTTTATTTTTCCCTTTCTTTTTTTCTTGCATTTTATTCTCTTCTTTAGCTTTCAACACTTTTTGTTGCTTCTTTTGCACAAAGCCACATCCTCTCCTCTTTTTTTTCTTTTTTTCAACACTAAAGTGTTTTCATACCCATTTTTCTTTCGGTTTCATCTTTCATAGCCACCCTCAACTTATGCATTTTCCATTAGTTGAGGTGAAAAATACCCGATGTCGGATTAGGGCCAAGATTGAGGTCACTTTTTACATTAGCCACCCTTAACTTAGGCTTTTGGCCTAAGTCGAGCTGCACATGTCTAAGGATGATTGGGGACAACACGATAGATTATGGGAAGGTGAGTTAGGGGTTTAGAAACAAATGGTCTAATTTAGGCTCAAAGCATTTGGATCAAAGGGAGCATTAATTTCATTTGGTTGGATTCTTTTTAGGCAATTTGGGGACTTATCAGAACAAGGGCCTATAATTATTTCCTAGCCTCTAGAGTAGATTATCTTAGCAAGACTAACCGGGCAACTTCTAGATTGGTATAAAGATTGTCTGAACAATCAACTATTCTCACACACACTCTTGGCACATAGTTTCATTACCAGATTACCCAGTTCAAGTTTTAGCTTATGTCACGCCATTAAGTTGGTTCATTATCATGTCATACTCAGAGCCAACACATTCAACTCATTCTAGTCTACAGAGTTTAGCACATATCACAAATTTTGGATGAGTATCATTTTGTTCAAAAAGCTTTTACCATCATGCTTCATTATTTCTCATGCTTCTACACATACAGTCCTAACACATGCCGGTTCAACAGAAAATACAATCCATTTACCCCAACCCCAATAAAAAATAGGTGCAATTGTCCCCAATGCACACAAAAATAGTAAAAGTAATGGATTGAGTGAAGCAAACCTATGGCTCATAGCGCCAACGAACTATCAACAAGCGGGTGGTTCCGGTTTCCCGCAACCCGCTGGAACAACACTTGGGTCACCCTCAGTAGTGCCCACATCATCTAGCCTAAAACTCTCAGTAGTGCTATCAATCACGCTCACCACACCATCAGTGGTGCTCACATCATCCCTCTCAACAGTTGGAACCTCGACAACGGGCACAAAATTTGAAGCCCAAGCGCACTCTCACGAACCTTTTGCTGGTGCAACTCATCATCTATAATAGAGGCTTTTTGAGCCTGTTTAGTCTGCTGGCGCGCCCGCTTCTTTGCTTGGGCCTCCTCAGTAGTGTCAGAATTGTGGCTGGAGCGGTGCCTCTTCCCATGAGCACGGGTGGGCTCGAGCTGTGGTATGTCCTCAGTGAATAAAGCTCCAACTACTGTATCATCAACTAATACATTAGGTGTGGAGTCTGGCTCATCTGTGGGCGTAGCAAGGATGAATCAATGTCGGCCCGGAGACTGTCTAACTCAGTCCGGATGGAGGAAAAATCTGTGACGGGGGTTGGCACTGTGAGTACTCTCAACTCGAAGGCATCCAGGCGCTTATGAACGGCCTGAACCTTCTGATCCACCACGATTACCATCCTCTTACCAATCCTAACCTCGGACTCTACAATGGACTTCTGCATCCATGGCTTCACATGGTGAAGCAGTGTGGCCATCTGCACCTCCAATTTTTGAACTCGAGCTAACGGCACAACAGAGTCTCCAGAAGGCGGGGTGGTTCTAGATGAGCTGGGGGCCTGACTAGCGGCCTGAGAAAAGGAGGCTGGGGCATCTTCAGTGTGGGCTGGAAGGGCAGGTGCATCGCCCTGCATCTGCTCTACAACATCTACTAAATCAGTACCCAATGGCACATCGATCTGTGACCCTCTACGTGGTGCTGCCACATTTTCCTTGTCCCGAATCAGGCCAATATCTAAGGTCCCCGTTGCTTGTATCAATTTGTCACAATGGCAAATCGGCACTCCAGAGTCCCTGCATAGCTGAAAAATGAGGCACGGAAAAAGGGTAAGTAGTGGATGTCTGGAACGCCCTCTCATGAAACTTTGCCTGCAGCATGCGGGCGAAGTCGATCTCGAACCCAGCTACTAATACTGCCACCATTACTACTCTGTCCCATGTAAGTGCATTGTCGACCTTAGTGGGTGACACTCTGTTTCGCACCAGCAACCAAAAAAATATGGCCACCAAATTCAAGGTGGCATTTCGAATACCTAAACGTGGTGACCTAACCCACTCCGCACGCTCTCCATATGAAGCTATGTGCCTGGATAACAACAGTAAGACAACCTCCTTATGTTCGGCATTACGCGTGAAGGCTCCACTCCTTTTTGTATCCGATCTGTAGTCAAATTCAGCCTTGTTGAGTGCCCAAGTGTGATCAGGGCCAAGGCCGTAGAGGAATTGGCTGATGGTGGTATGTGATATGTCCATCGGAAAACCTCTTACCATAGTAAAAGTTAGAGGGTCCTGGGTTGTGGGCTTGGACCTCTTGTCGATCGAACTTCGGAGAGTGGCAGCATAAGAGGTATAGAACTCTCGCACAATCTCCTTGTTATAAGTCCAGGTGTCTCGTGCCATCAAATCACATTTGTGAAGCTGAAAAAGCCAGTGGACGTCGGGAATAGTGTGTAAGCTCCCCGTGAGGACTCTGCGCTCTTCAGTAATAATCTGAGCCATCTTCTTTTTCTCATTCCTCATTTTGGCATTCGGGTAGATGTGCCATCGCCCCTCAACAGACCATTTCTTTGGCTCCTCGGCCACCGGATCAGGCTCGAAGTTTCGTGACACCGGTATTTCTCTCGAACTAGTGGCCTCGTCAGACGAGGCAACTTTGTCATGTGAACCTGAGACTATGACAGATCCAAAACCGAAGCCAGAATCATGGGCGGGCTCAGAGCCGGAAGCAGAGGTAGACTCTGAGCCGTAAGTAGAACCAACCTCAGAACCAGAAGCAGAACCAGTCGGTGACCCGATCAATGTGTTCTCCTCATCAGACTGGGAGACAATGACTACGTCGATGACCACCTGCTGGGATGTATTCCGGGTAGCCCGAGGTGTAGTAGGAGATATCGTCGTGGCCGGTGGAACATATGTTGGACCCATTTCCGCTTCCGTGTCTTCATCAATCAGCCTAAAAGTACGCGTCACGGATTTTGATTTTCCTCTTTTGTAGTAGGTCACTTGCTTCTTAGGCGCCATGGTACCTGTGGATGCCTAATTATTACCAAAATAAACTCATAACACACTCGAAAATTTTTTAGAACTAAGAACGAATAGAAACGAAAAACAGAAAAAAATTCAAACAGTGGCTTTAGTGGCCACCTACGGTCCGTAGGCTGACCTACGGGCCATGGATCCCCTTCATAGATCAGCGGTCCCAAAGATTTGGACTCCGATGGGAAGTACGAATGTGCAAAACGGTCGGTAGACTGATCTATGGATCGTAGTCCACATCCGTGGTTCCACACTTAGCATATTTTGTGGTGTGCAGACTCACGGACCGGATCTACGGTCCGTAGACGGGGTATCGTGAATCAGATCTCTGCCAGGTTTCAGGCATCCTTCAAGTTGACCCAATTTTACCAATTTCAATATTATCACCTAGTCTAATCATGCATTTCAACATAAATTATGCTAGTTCGTCATTCTAAGGGTTCCCATTACTATATTCACAGGAATTTCACACAAAACTAGGAACCCTAAGTTGAAACTTGCATTTAGACTCACATTACACTGATTTTATACATTATAAAGACACATAATCATTATCTATCGTCCCAAGGGTGTTTGTAGTCTTAGTTTAGCATGCATTTACATACAATCAACTACCCAAGTTCAAGACCCAATTCCGGACTTTTTTATAATCAATCAATGAATCGAAATTCAAATTGAAAGGAAAGTCTCTTACCTTACAAAAAATGGGAATGGGGTGATTGTGTGATGACTCTACGCTTTCAATACCACAAGCTCACATTTTTGCACCGAACCCGAACACCGGACCTCTTGGGGAATATGGGGATGAGTGGAATTAAAAAATGATAGGAATTATGGGTGAAAGAGTAAGGTAATTGATGGGGAATATATGGTAATATGGAGTGATTGGAGTAATGGGAAGGTTTAGAAACGGTTTGGGAGTGAATGGAAGGAAGTGGGAATGATTTGAAAATGAGGGGATTTTATTTATGAGGGGTTCGGGTCGGGTCAGGCAGAACTAGGGTTTGGACCCATGAGACCCCGTCTACGGTCCGTAGGTCGATCTACGGTCCGTAAATGGGGACCGTAGATCACATCCATACTTGGACAATTTAGAAACCTTACCTTGGATCTACGGACACCATTCATCGTCCGTGGAACGAACCACGGAACGTCGATGGGGTCCGTAGACCTCTGCACCAGAACTTTTTCTGCAGATTCTGCTTTTCGCCCCTGCACATGTAGTAACCATTAGCCCTTTCTTTTTACATTTTCCGGACACCTTTTAGACACGGACCCTATGATCTGTCTAGCCAACACTAAAACTAAAATAAGACAACTAGCTAAATGAGTACAGAGAAGCAACTAAATAAAGAAAACTACTAAACGGAAAGCAAGAACCTATTGTTGGCTAGATTTTACATCTTGGGTTGCCTCCCAAGCAGCGCTTGATTTAACTTCGCGGCACGACGCATGCCTCTTGTTTACTCAGATTTCATCAAGATAGTAAACCTCAATAACTTCTTGCACACTTTCTGCGTTTCCCAGATAGATCTTGATTCTTTGCCCGTTTACCATGAACCTTGTTCCTTCACTATTCTCAAGCTCAACCACTTCACGGGGGAGCACTTTTGTGAGAAAAAATGGCCCGGTCCATTTGGACTTGAGTTTATCGGGAAACAAGCGCAACCTAGAGTTGAATAGAAGCACAAGATCACCCACAACAAATTCTTGCTTTTCAATTCTTTGATCATGATAACTCTTCATTTTGTCTTTGTACAAGGCTGAACTTTCATAACTTTTAGGCGAAACTCATCAAGAATATTCAAGTCATTCATCTTTTGATTAGATGCGGCACCCCAATCCAAATTTAGCTTCTTTATCGCCCACATAGCTTTATGCTCTAGCTCTACCAGTAAATTGCAAGACTTCCCATATACAAGTTGGTAAAGAGACATACCTATGGGAGTCTTGTGTGCAGTGCGATAGGCCCATAGAGCATCATCAAGCTTCCTTGACCAATCCGTTCTGTTATCATTAAGAGTCTTCGCCAAAATCTGTTTTATCTCTCTGTTGGACACTTCAACTTGCCCACTATTTTGCGGATGGTAAGGAGTGGCTACACTGTGGCGAACACCATATTTCTCAAGTAGCGCCTTGAACAACTTATTACAAAAGTGGGAACCTCCATTACTGATAATCGCCCTCAGTGTACCAAATCTGGAGAAGATATTCTTTTCAAGAATGCGGTGACAATTTTACCTTCATTGTTGGTGAGCGCAACTACTTCCAGTCACTTCGATACATAATAATATGCAAGAAGAATATACTTCATCCCATGTGAACTCACAAATAGACCCATAAAATCAATGCCCCATGCATCAAACAACTCTATCACCAATATAGGATTCGTAGGAAGCTCTTGCCTCTTTGAAATCCCTCCTTATCTTTGGCAACGATCACAAAACTTGGCGTTATCATGAGCATCTTGGTGGATGGTAGGCTAGTAGTACCCACACTGCAAAATCTTATGCGCAGTCCGAATACCATTATGATTCCCACCTATAGGCGATGAATGGCACGCCTCAAGTACACTCAATATCTCAACCTCGGGCACACATTGACGAATAATCCCATCAGCACAACTACGATACAAGTAAGGCTCATCCCAAAATAATTTCTTCACATCACGCACAAACTTTTTCCTTTGATGAAAAGACAAATCTGGGGGTACCAAATCACTTGCCAAATAATTAGCAAAGTCTGCGAACCAAAGAATCAGATCATGAGAAGTAGCCAATACATGTTCATCTGGAAAAGCATCATTAATTTCAGCCCTATCACCAAGCTTTAGCATAGCCTCTTCCTCTAATCTGGACAAGTGATCGGCAACTTGATTTTCGGTCCCGTTTCTGTCTTTTACCACAAAATCAAACTCTTGCAGCACCAATACCCATCTAATCAACCTCGATTTTGCACCCTTTTTCGCCATCAAATACCTCAATGCAGAATGGTCAATATGTACTATGACCTTAGTACCAAAAGTAGGATCAAAATTTCTCGAATGTGAAAACCACTGCAAGAAGTTCTTGTTCAGTTACAGTATAATTCTTCTGGGCCACATTTAGAGCTTTGCTAGCATAGTAAATAGGATGAAGAATTTTATGTCTCCTCTGTCCTAATACTACACCAAGCGTCACTCCACTCGCATCGCACATTACCTCAAACGGTTGTCCCCAATCCGGTGAAATAATGATAGGTGCAGTAACCAACTTCTCCTTCAACTCTCCAAATGCTCTCAAACAAGCATCATCAAAATCAAGCTTATACTCCTTTTCGAGCAGTTTGCACAATGGATGTGCAATTTTAGAGAAGTCCTTGATGAACCTCCTATAGAAACCTACATGCTCAAGAAAACTTCTAACACCTTTTACAGAGATAGGTGGTGGAAGCTTTTCTATTACCTCTACTTTTGCTCTATCAACCTCAATGCCCTTCTCAGAAATATGATGACCCAGAACTATTCCTTCTATCACCATAAAGTGGCACTTCCCCCAATTTAGCACCAGATTGCAGTCTTCACACCTTTTAAGTACCTCAGCCAAATGATTCAGACATCGATCAAAAGAGTCACCTACCACAGAGAAATCATCCATAAATACCTCAATAGTGTCCTCCACCGTATTAGAGAATATCGACATCATACAACGTTGGAAGGTCGCTGGAGCATTGCACAACCCAAATGGCATCTGTTTGAAGGTGAAAGTCCCATAAGGGCAGGTGAATGTGGTCTTCTCTTAGTTTTCTTGGGATATAGAAATCTAATTGTAGCCCGAATAACCATCAAGAAAACAATACCAACCCTTACCTTCAAGTTTATCCAACATCTGATCCATGAAGGGCATAGGGAAATGGTCCTTTTCTGTCCAAGCATTTAGCTTCCGGTAGTCCATGCAGACTCTCCATCCAGTAACGGGCCACATCGGACCAAGCTCGTTTCTCTCATTAGGAACCATAGTAATCCCACCTTTCTTGGGCACATATTGAACAAGACACACCCAACTACTATCTGGATGGGATAGATAACTCCAGCATCTAACCATTTGATGATCTCCTTTTTAACTAACTCTTGCATAGGCGGATTTAATCTTCTCTGGTGCTCAATAATAGGCTTGTAATCTGGCATGAGTTAGATTTTATGAGAACAGATACTAGGAGGGATCCCAATAATGTCTGCAATAGTCCACTCAATAGCTCGCTTGAACCTCTTTAAGACAGAAACCAAACACTCTACTTGTCGCCCATTCAAATCTGCCGCAATGATAACCGGTAAAGTATCATCTTTTCCCAAGAATCCGTACCTCAAATGTGATGGTAGAGCCTTAAGATCCAATTTCGGCGCCTCCTCAACATACGGTCTTGCGGGTGGGGACTCACGATTTTTCATGTCTAACTTCAACTTTTTTGGTTTCGAACGATATTCATATCTATCAAGTGCAGCGACCAACTCATCATACTCTTCAATACCATCACTCTCAAAGTTCATCATAACTGCTGCTAGTGCGTCAACACCTAGTCTCTCTTCAATCTGCACCTCAGACCCACTCTCAACTATGTTATCGCAGATACCGATTGGATCTCACTACTCTGCTTCATACACCTACAGATATTGAAAGTTGACTCTTCATTGTTCAATCTGAACTTCATCTGCCCCTTTTCCATATCAACTAAGGCGCGGCCAGTGGCAAGGAATGGTCTCCTAATTATGGGAACCTCAAAATCAACCTCACAGTTAAGAATCACAAAATCCGCCGGAAAGATGAACCACTCCACTTTCACTAGTACATCATGGAGCACACCAATGGTCCTCTTCACAGTTCTATCGGCCATGAGCAACCGCATCACAGTTGGTTTTAGATCTCCTAGACCCAACTTCTTGTAAATAGACAGTGGCATCAGATTAATGCTAGCACCAAGATCACACAACACCTTAGCAAAATGCAACAACCCGATGGTACATGGAATAGTGAAGGCACCATGATACTCTTTTTTCTGCACAAGGGATCTTGTAGCAATAGCAATACAATGTTGCAATCTATCATCATCTTCGAAGCTCACTGCCCTCTTCTTTGTCACCATATCTTTCATAAATTTTGCATACCCAGGTATTTTCTCGAAAGCTTCTATCAATGGAACATTGATGGAGAGCTGTTTCAACATGCTAATAAACCTGCGGTATTTTCCTTCTTCAGTCTTGTTCATTAACCTCTGTGGAAAGGGAGGTTGAGGTCTAGGTATGGGGATAACTTTCTGAGTTAAATCCACTTCGTTCTCTATCGCATTTTCAGACTCTCCACTTACCTCTACCAGATCATTATATTTACTAGTCTCAATTTCCACCCTAGATGGCATAGGTGGATCAATGGCTTGCTTCCCTCCTTGAGTAGTGATTGCCATACGATGCCCATCATTCTTTGGATTCTGGATGTTGTTGCTAGGAAGAGTGCCAGATTGACATGGGTTTACTGCAGTTGACAACTAAGTCATCTGCTGCTCAAGATGTTTGATTGACACTGCATGGGCATCAACTTTTTGACCAATACCAGACAAGTCATTTCTCATCTCCTTCACATTCTCATCCATAGTTCCGACCTTGGTTTCCTTGACCTTGGCGCCAATTATCCGTATTGGAACCTTGGGCATTTGGTCGAAAACCCCCCGTCAGATTATTCACCGTATACGTATCCTTTTTATAGTAACACTCCTCAACCGGTGGTGGATTCCTAGTCAAATAATTCATAGCATTTACCTTCTCTGCACCTCCGCTCACATGCTTCAAAACCAACCCTAGTTCAGTCCTCGTCTGAGCAATCTCCTCACGAATCTCATCAACAGATTGGTTGTTTGTAGCTTGAACGGCAAACGTGTTCCTCCAGTATCCAACTTTCTAGTACTCTAAGCTTTGTTGTTTTGAGAAATCTTCTCCAGTATCTCTGCATTCTGCTCAAAAGTGCACTCACCATATGAACCTCCACCAATAGTATCAAGCACTGCCTTACTGTTGTCATCCTGACCTCGGTAGAAATATTCCTTCAGCGACTCATCATCAATCTGGCGATTCGGGACATCTCATATGAAAGCATTGACCCTGTCCCAAGAACTACTCACGGACTATCCAGGTAGTGCTACAAAATTGTTGAGTTTATCTTTGTGGTTCAGCTTCTTGGACACTGGAAAGAATCTTGCTAGGAACACATCAGTCAATTGGTCCCATGTATAGATTGAGTTATAAGGAATCTCATTAAACCACATAGCAGCATCGCCAGTCAATGATAGAGGGAATACTCCCAATCCAAAGATATCAACGTCTAAGTCTGATCACCACACAACTTTTGAAAACACTCCTTAGCTTGGCTACGTGTGCATGTGGATCCTCCAATGCCAAACCTGCAAACAATCCCCTTGCAGTAAGCATCTACATCAAACTGCTAGTCACCACAAATGTATGCCCCGGAGGTAGAGGAGGTAGGACAATAGGTCCGTCAGATTCAACAACATTAAAGTTGACCCTATAGTTATCACGCAGTCTTGGTCCTGGTGGATCATGTACCCTCACTGCATCTATCAATAGATTCTCACCTTCAACCTGATTATTCTCATCACCAACCCTCGAAGGCTGCAACCCAACACCATCACCTAGCTCTCCTCCGATAGGATTAACTGGCACTCCTTGATTATTCATTCTCCGTAAAGTTCAGTTCAGTTCTACATCATAGGGAGTAAGTGGTTCTCCTTGACTCCATGTACTTGGTATACACTAGAGCAGGAACCCGAGAGAGACAAAAACAAAAGAAAAAACTAAAATTTGGAAATATTTTACTAAAGTTCAATAACGTAGTTAAACTTAATCTAAAAGCAAAAATTCCCTAGCAGCGGCGCCAAAATTTGATATGCTCAAATTACACCTCTCTAAAGAAGCATAAACGATCGTTATCAAGTAAAGAACCCAACTTGTAGGTTGGGGTCGATCCCACGAGGAATATGGTTTAGACTTAACTTTAACCAACGATTATATTCATTTCGTCAATGTATTTCCGAAAACAAGTAATTAAAGGGGGGGATTTGTGAAACAAATTCAGGAAATTATGTAAGTAATCAATGAGCATGATTCAAACTTTAGGCATTATCAAGATGAGAAAGTAACTAGGATGTACGTGTTCCACATAAGCTCATAATTCGGTAATCCTAGTAATAGCAATCCTTTCCAAGTGTATTACATGCAAAGTGATAAGTTAGGTATCTCTAAATCCTTGCTCCGGCATCTAGAGAATTTCACCCCGCACCGTGGTTCGGCTACGTGTGTATAATTTACTAACCCTTAAATTTACCTCATATTAGACATCACATCGATGTATGGCTTAGTTTTCACCCTCACACCAATCGACATTTAGACTATTACATAGTATCACACTAAATCTATGTTTATAATTCTTTTCTCGTAATTACCTCCTTGGTCCAGCAGGTAGTAACGAGGCAAGTTCTAAAGTTGGCCACCGTTAAAAATATTTCTAAGCGAAAGAATTATCAATGCATGTAATAACACTATTCAAGAATTACTTAGTTACTATTCATACGTTGTTAATCGCTCATGGTTCCCACAACCCTAGTTGTGGATTTAGTTACCCATAATAGCAAGAACACAATTCATATTTTTAGATGAAGAAATCATGAACTTACGTAATGAGAAGAAGAAATCCAGAATCTCAACTTGAATTTCAAAGTCAAAATCTTCAAAACGCACTTAGGAAATTAAGAATTACTAAAGTTGCAAGTTAATACTCCAAAGTACAAGAACTAGAATAAAAGTAATAAAGTCTAACCCTAAAAAATGAGGTTTACATGCCCTATATGTAGAAAAATCAGTCCTAACTAAAACCAAAACGAAATAAGGAAAAAATGTATTAGGATGCAGTTTCGATTGATGATACTGACCTACGGACCGTGGATTGACCTACGGTCCGTAGGTCCCTTTCGTGAATCAGGACTTGGGCAAATTTTCAGCTTCCAAAACATCATCATCACTGATGCAAATGATGAATCAACAGTACGGACCGTGGTTTGATCCATGGTCCGTAGAGCCTCCTCCGTAGCTCCACACTTAGAATCTTCAAAATCAGGTACTGGAACCCCTTCTCTGAATCATTTGACGGAGCAACAGTACAGTCCGTAGGTCAATCTACGATCCATCGATTGCAACCATGGTTCCACACTTGGTCAAGAATTCCTAAACTCCTTTAATTCCTTGCCTACCCATATATGACACCCATTTATGGAGCGTGAATGGACCTACGGTTTGTGGATCACCTCCGTAGATACCCTTTTGTGCACATCTTTAGTTGTGTCTCTCAGTTTCCACGTCTGAACATATTTCCTGCAAACATGATAAAAATACATAAAAACCAATATAAAATGGCCATAGACATACACAACTCTTAAGTGAAATGTATTAAAAATACTATAAACTCACGGTATATCAAGATTCTTTCCTCTTGTTCTAGGTCTACAAACAACAATTTATACGCAAGGATCAACAATCAAAGGTCTAATTATCTGGATTCTAACAGACCCAATAACCCTAGACCAAACATTTGATCCCCATACCCAGATTAGGGCTTTTTCCACCATAAATTCCAGATCAAAACCCTCTCCCATCTATAATTACCTATGAATTCACATTCTACGGGTTGAAACAAGGATTCGGGGAGTAAAATCCTTAAATTTAGCCTCAAGAATGGTGAAAATGGTCAATAACGTGCCTGGGGTCGTCTCCTAGCTCTCAAAGTCGAAAAGTACAGATGAAAATGTTTTTGGGGTTTTATTTCCGATTTAAGTCGCGTCTATCCCGCTATGGAGACCCCAACCCAGCATAGCGGCCTTACCCTGGAGGGAATAATCCCACCACAACGTCTTGCACGGAACCAGTGAGAATTTTAAGAATTCCAAACCCTCATTTTCACAACACACCCTCATCCCATGACATTTAAAAAATACCTGTTCACACTAAGTTCAGTTTCGGGAGTTCTACTAGCCCGTATTCAATTTCGTAAATTCATATGGGTTCCTTAAAGTCTTAGCTATTCATTCATGTATTCAAATTCATTAATAGATCTGTCATTTGTTACCTGATTTTCCTAGACCTCATTAATTCTGATTTCGTTCAAATCTGGACTAGGCTAGGAAATCTCAAGTTACTACGAAATTTTTTTCTAGACGACGAACGAAGTATAAGACGAGAAGTAATTGTTACAAATGAAAGGTAACTTTATACTTACTATGCATCCTTGATATAAAAAGTTTCACGTTATTAAACTTTTTTCATAAAGATACTTATTTTTAAATATATAGGTATGGTTAAAATAATTCATTACTATATGGTGAGAATTAGCTCAAATCGAAGGACAAATACTACAGAGCCTTGAAAGAGAGAAACCAATGCTTGCCTTTTGTGATGTGAAATGCTCCATTTGTCAAGGTATAAATCTCCTCAAATTTTACATTTGAATGAAGTTTCAGACTACAAAAAGGTATCACATAATTTATTACTCTTGGAAAAATTGGGGATTTTGTACTTTCCACGATTTCTATTAGTAGTTTGATAATCACTCCACAATTTGAAAAAGGTCAACAATCTCCAATAATGGTAAACAATACATCTTTCTTCGCACATATTCATATCAACTCCACATGCTTCGTAATTGATTTTTTCTACTGATTACTTTTGAATTACAAGAATGACAACATGAAGGCACAAAAGATTGACATAAGTTTAATGCCAAGAATACACATGCAAACAGTTCGCCAAGTTAAAATTATTGATATTTTAAATGGTTTACTTGTCATTGTGAATGTACTTTCCTCTGCAAATATAATACCCAGTGTGTAGTCAAATTACACGTTAAGAACGTAATTTACTGATTTTCCTAATTTTCATATTGGACATGTAGTGTCACGCCCTGAGGCTACCCCCTGGACGTGGACACGGGACCTAGGATCACAAGTGACTCCAAGCTAACCTTGCTGACATATCAAAAGCATACTAGATAAACAGAAGTAAAGAAATAATTTGCAACAAATTAAAATATCATGTAATTTTAAATGATGGGGAATACCCAATACTATCTGAATATATATATAACTGAGAAGAGCTTAAGATACTGAAATAAAACTCAAACACTAAAGTTGAATCTGTCTATGTCTGAAATAAAGCCTTTAATTGATTACAAATGCTGGGACATGGCCCAGCTATAGCAAAACTGAAACTAAATACTAAAAGGTAGAAAGGAAACATGTCTGTCATCCTCAAAGAATGAGGACTCACAACTTATGCTGCTGATTTGGTGATTGGGAACCGATCTATGTGTGATCTGAATGCAGAGGACCTGAACCTACATCATGAGAAGATGTAGCGTAGAGTATGCATCAGTACTTGAAAGGTACTGAACATGCAGGATAAAATAAAGCTGAAAAAAACATAAAACTGAAACAAAGCATACAGAGCAATGAAATAATGTAACCATGATACTATACTTAAAATACTGAACATGACCTAAAGTAAATACAATGACCAATTTTATAACATGCTAAAGATGAATCTGAACTGTATCTGATAACCTGGTCAATGCAATAGAATCTTACTGTGGGAGCTACTAATAACCGACATAAAACCACATGAGATAAATATGGAGTCCGATGTATACGCCCCATCAAGAGGACCCAATATACCCTGCAGGAGGTATAGAGGGATGACTGGTGTGATCACTAAATTGATACCCACAAAGGGGACTTATATCCTATGGGGGCACGTAGTTCTGGGACTTGAACGTGACTTACCCTAGTCCAACTCGGTATAAATCCTACTCCCAACTGAATATATGAAATTTATATCATAACTGAAGTAACTGGATAGATCAATAATCTGAAATGCAAATGTAAATAAGCAACATATATATCTGATAATGAAACATTCAAAAACTGTGGCATGTATGTCTGTTTATCTGTCCTACCTTAATGTAATTCATGAACTAAAAGAACTACATAACTAGGGCTCTGAGTTTATGCATGAATCTAGCCAAAAACAATACTGCTACATGATAATCTGATTTGGAACATTATAATAACTAATTCATAATAATCTGCTAAAATTCTAGAAACCCTAGGTGTAGATAATATGGATGGAATCAAGAATCTGATTGAATTATATGGACCTAATGGGTGAAAGGAACTCACTAGTGAAATACCACATATCAGGTGACGAAATCCAAAGAGAAATATTTCGATTTCAGGACTGGAACTGACTAGAACTTGTTGTATTCTTGGACTAGGGCTCAGGAAAGTGATGAGGATACTTGGCCTTCATGGATGCTTCTGCTTCCCAAGTAGCTCCCTTCTGGACTGACCCCTTCACAAAACCTTAACTGAAGCGACTTCTTTGTTTCTCAACCTTCGACCCTGACGATCAATAATCTCAATTGGTACCTCTTCATAAGTGAGACTATCATTTATAGCCAAACTTTCCAAACGTACAATAGATGCTGGATCACCCACACACTTCTTCAACAGCGAAATGTGAAAGACCGGATGCACTGCTGCTAGTTCTGCTGGGAACTCTAACTCATAAGCCACTTTACCAACTTTTTTCAAGATCTTGTAAGAGCCTAAATATCTAGGACTGAGCTTCCCTTTCTTTCCAAATCTCATCACTCCCTTCATAGGTGACACTCTAAGAAAAACCCAATCATCAACTTGGAACTCGAAGTCCCTTCTCCTTACATCTGCATAGGACTTATGGCGACTCTGGCTGTCTTAAGTCTATCTCTAATAAGCTGAACTTTTTCCATGGAATCGTGAACTAAATCTGGTCCTATCAAGGATGCCTCACCTACTTCAAACCAACCAACCGGAGATCTATATCTACCCCCATACAATGCCTCATAAGGGGCCATCTGAATGCTGGAATGGTAACTATTAATGTAGGCGAACACTTTAAGAGAAAGGTGATCATCCCAACTACCCTTGAAGTCAAACACACAAGCTCTACATATTTCCTCTAAGGTTTGAATGGTACGCGCTTCTTGACCATCTGTCTATGGATGAAATATTGTGCTATGAGTAACCTGATTACCAACACCTTTCTGAAATGACTTCCAGAAATGTGAAGTAAACTGAGGACGTCTATCATAAATGATAGAAAAAGGAAATCCATGCAACTTGACTATCTTATTAATGTAAAGCTTAGTGTAGTCCTCCGCCGAATCTGTATTCTGGACAGCCAAAAACTGCACAAATTTAGTAACTTTGTCGACTATCACCCAAATAGAGTCATACTATCTGCGAGTACGAGGTAAACCTGTAATGAAGTCCATGTTGATCACTTCCCACTTCCAAGTAGGAATGTTGATATATTGAGTCATACCTCCTAGTTTCTGATGTTCTACCTTGACTTGCTAACAATTAGGGCACTTAGCCACAAAATCTGCTATATCCATTTACATACCATTCCACCAAAATACTTCCCGCAGATCATGATACATCTTAGTGGTGCCTGGATGAATAGAATACATGGAGTTATGGGCTTCTGCAAGAATTTGCTGTCTCAACCCACCCACCTTAGGAACACATAATCAACCCTGATAGAAAAGCACACCATCTCCCCCTTGGGAGAAAACCTCAATTCTCTACTGATGGTCTGCACCCTTTAGTTGAAGCAATATAGGATCACTATCTTGCTTTTCCTTAACCTCCACTACCATTGAAGATTCTGAGCCGTTCTAAACTTTTACACCACCATCTTATGTGCTCATAAGGTGAACATTCATTGCTAGCTCTTTTCTTTCTTCCTCAACATGTGCTACACTACCCATAGATAGTCTATTAACTGCATCTGCTGCTGCATTGGCCTTATCGGGATTGTAATGCACACTCATATATCATAATATTTGAGGCACTCAAGCCTTCTCCTCTAGCGAAGATTCAACTCTTTCTGGGTGAACACATATTGTAGGCTCTTATGGTCTGTGAACACATCTACATGTACACCATACAAGTAATGTAGCCAAATCTTAAGTGCAAACGCCACTGCTAAAAGTTTGAGGTCATGAGTCAGATAATTCTTCTCATGCACCTTAAGTTTTCTAGAAACATAGGCTATAACCTTACTTCATTGCATAAACACACAACCAAGGTCGACTATGGATGCATCACAATAGATCACATAACCATCTGAAACCCTTTGGTAGAGTCAAAACAGGAGTTGTAGTCAACCTAGTTTTTAGTTCTGTGAAGCTTTTCTCACAATCATCTGATCACTGAAACTTGACCTTTTTCTGAGTCAACTTAGTCAATGGAGAGGCTATGGATGAAAATCCTTCCATGAACCTTCTGTAATAACTAGCCAAACGTAAGAAGATTTTGATATCTGTAGGAGAGGTAGTTCTGGGCCATTGTTTCATTGCTTTTATTTTCTAAAAATCCACCCTGATCCCTTCGGTTGACACAATATGGCCAAGGAAAGCAACAGATTGCAGCCAAAACTCAAATTTGCTAAACTTAGCAAATAACTAGCGATCTTTGAGAGTTTGTAGGACAACTATCAAATGAGTCGCATGTTTATTCTCATTCCTAGGGTAAATGAGGATATCATCAATAAAGAGGATAACGAACAAGTCCAAATACTGCTTGAACACTTTGTTCATCAAATCCATGAAATATGCAGGAGCATTGGTTAGTCAAAATGATATAACTACAAATTCATAATGACCATATCAATTTCTAAAAGCTGTTTTTGGGATGTCACTATCTCTGACTTGGAGCTGATGATAACCGGATCTGAAGTTTATCTTTAAGAAATGACTAGCACCCTAAAGTTGGTCAAACAAGTCATCAATCCTTGGGATAGGGTACTTATTCTTGATTGTGATTTTTTTCAACTTCATATAGTCAATGCACATCCTGAGAGAACCATATTTATTTTTCAGGAACAACACTGGTGCACCACATGGGGAAATACTAGGTCTGATGAAACCCTTATGTAGAAGGTCTTTCAACTACTCTTTCAATTCCTTAAGCTCAGCTGGAGCCATTCTGTAAGGAGGAATATAAATAGGTTGGGTATCTAGAAAGAGATCAATTCTAAAGTCAATTTCCCTTTCCGGAGGAACTCCGAGAAGATCTTCTGGAAACACTTTTAGGAACTCATTAACTACTGGAAATAAGTCAAGAGTTGGGGGTTCAGAGCTTGAATCCTTAACCCAAACTAATGATAGAGATAACTCTCAGAGATCATCTTTCTATCCTTAAGGTAAGAAATGAATCGACCCATAGGCGCTAAGCTACTACCCTTCCATTCTAAGATTGGTTCGTCTGGAAACTGAAAATGAACAATCCTAGTTCTACAATCGATTGAGGCATAACAGGAATGTAACAAATCCATTCCTAGAATGATATCAAAGTCTATCATTTCTAACTCTACAACATTTGGTGAGGAGACTTTCAGAGAGACTGTGACAGAACAATTTATGTATACCTGTCTAGCTATAACTAGGTCACCGACTCGAGTAGAGACTGAGAAGGGTTCTAAGAGTGTTTCTAGACTAACATTGATGTTGACTACTATATAAAGATTTACAAAGGAAAGAGTAGACCCTAGATCTAACAAAGCATGAACATCTAAGTTAAAACTCGTAACGTACCACTGACTACATCAGGAGAATCTTCATGATCCTGGTAAGCCTGAAGAGCATACAACTTGTTTTGGTGCTGACCGCCACTTGTACCAAATTAGTTACCCTACTGAATCGGGCGACCAGCTAGTGCTGCTGAAGTTTTGGACTTGACCTTGTTTAGAAGAAAGATAATCTCTCAACATGTGACCATACCATTATTGCCTCCTTGACCTTGTTTAGAATAAGAACAATATCTCAACATGTGACCACACCCAAAGCATCCTTCCTTCCTTGCAAGATACTCGCTCGGATGATTCTTACCACACTTTGGACAGGTTGTGTAGGTTCTGGTGCCTTAAATACTCCCTTAAGACTTAGAGCCTCATTCCCTACCTTTATGATCCTGTCGGAACTTGGAGAATGGAACACTAGTTGATGAAGGTGTTGTAGTTAAAGACATATACTGCAAGTGTGAGGGATTTCAACCACCTGATTTCTTTTGAGAATACTCATAGTTGCCTGTTCTAGCCTTCTTATTATCCCTAGCCTTTTACCCAAGCTTATCTCTCTCAACCTACTGATCATGAGTCATGAGCCTAGAGATGTTCATATTTTCCAACAACAAAGCATTTCTACACTCTGTTTTCACCAAGTCGAATACCCCATATAGAAACTTGTTCATTTGAGCCCTGGAATCGGCAACCATGTGAGCAGCATAACCAGAGACTTGGTTGAACTTGAGTTCGTACTCTTGGTCTGTCATGCTACCTTGCCTCAAATTCATGAACTCTTGAGCTTTCGCCTCCCTAAACTCTCTTGGGAAGAACTTGTCCAGAAAAGTCTCACAAAAACACTCCCAAGTGATAGGAGCTGCATTTGTACCCCTGTTTTCTTTCCATTGAGTAAACCAGATGTGAGCTACATCCTTAAGCTGGTAGGATGCTAACTCCACCCCATCATTTCCAATTAGTTGTATCACTCCAAAGATCTTCTTGACTTCATTTATGAAGTTTTGGGGATCCTCACCAATCTGTAATCCTAAGAACTCGAGCGGATTCATCCTAACAAAATCACGAACAGTGGTTGCCACTGATCCACCACTAGCATTTGCAGGAACTGGAACTTACTTGTTATTCTGGTTGGTCTCACTCTGAGCCAAAACCTAAATCGCATTCCGAAACTCTACATTTGAAACTTCCTGATCAGGTACTGGAGGAGGTGCGTTAGCATTGTGTGCATTAGAATTCCTTCTGTAAGCTTTATGAGGAGGCATGATCTGAAAGCGCATAACATCGAGTTAGAAATGAGGAATTAGATCATACCATACGCTCCATAAGAATATTAAGAAGGTGAAGTTTTCCTAAAACACTTCGTAGTCTCCCTCTCATTAGATTTGGTGCACTTCACACCCATGAAACGGACTCTACTATGTGCGTGTTTTCAGGCATCCTAGGACTCTTAACTAGTTCTCTGATACCAAGTTTGTCATGCCCCGAGGCTACCCCCTTGCAGCGGACACGGTACCTAGGATCACGAGTGACCCCAAGCTAACCATGCTGGCACATCATAAGCATACTAGATAAACTGAAGTAAGGAAATATTGTACAGAAACTTAAAACATTATGTAAACTTAAATGATGGGGAATGCCCAATACTATCTGAATATATATAACTGAGAAGAGTTTAAGATACTTCAATAAAACTCAAACACTAAAGCTAAATCTGTCTATGTCTGAAATAAAGCCTCTAACTGACTACAAATGTTGAGACATGTCGTAGCTAGATCTAGCAAAACTAAAACTAAAGACTGAAATGTGGAAAGGAAACATGTTTGTCGTTATCGAAGAATGAGGACTCACTAGTGATGCTGCTGAAGTAGAGATCAGGAACCGATCTATGCGTGATCTGAACGGTGAGGACCTGAACCTACATCACGATAAGATGTTGCACAGAGTATACGTCAGTACTTGAAAGGTACTGAGCATGCATGATAGAATAAAGCTAAAAAAAACATATAACTGAAACAAAGCATACTAAGCAATGATATAAGGTAACTATGATACTATACTTAAAATACTGAACATGAACAATACTGAATGCCATGACCAAGTTTATAACATGCTGAAGCTGAATCTAAACTGTATGTGATAACCTGGACAATGAATAGAATATAATTATGGAAGCTACTAATAACCGACATAAAACCACATCAGCTAAATGTGGAGTCTGATGTATACGCCCCATTGAGAGGACCCAATATACCCTGCCAGAGGTATAAAGGCATGATTGGGATGATCACTAAACTGAAGCCCGCGGAGGGGACTTATAACCTACGGGGGCACGTAGGTCTGGGACTTGAAGGTGAGTGACTGATGTTTGCATAATCAAGACACAACTTCCAATGCAAGTGTCTACGATCGTACAATAGTTTAGTAACCCAACCAAGGGTTGGGATCGTTTCCAAGAGAGTGGTTTTGAGAATTAATAGAAAAATAAAACTTAGTTCTAACTAGTCGTAGCTATAGACATTAACGAGTAAAAACATTGTAAATTAAAGGGGGACACAAAGAGTGTCAATTAAAAATGAGGGGTTTTGTCAAAAGTAAGGTAACAATAGCAAAATAAACAAGGCTTTCTAAGTAATGAGAGCGGATCCTTGAGATGTGACGGGAATACGGGTTAAGCTAGATTATTGGGTACATGCTTTCGATAAAAGATTCATAAAGTAATTGTGACTAGGCTAGACTTTAAGGGGGATAAGCTCTCTCTCGAGCAAGCCGAAAACGGATAAATAAACCTGTATTTGCAATGACAAATTCATTAAATTCATCCACAACTAGTAAACGAAATCACAATTAAACTAAGATTAAACTATCAGCAAGCAAGACCCAACAATTATATTAACCCATATTCGCTAAAATCACACCCCAAGAATTGGGGGTTTTAGCCACACATCAAGAGATAGAAATTTATACCTAAATAATCTGGCATTCAAATGGGTATGAAGATTTAAGTCTTGTTAGAGGCTAAGAATGAAGAAGCCAAAAGACCCAAGTCCAAATTCTTGGAGATGAAACCCTGTTTTTCCTCAAGTTTTCAAAACCCTCTCAAACTTAGAGCAAACATACCAAAAAGTACTATTCTAAATGAAAATTATAATAATTGTTCGACTCTTAAAACTACAACTCTAACTAGTATTTATAGTTTTAACAAATTTGTGCTGCAGTGGATCATTCGGTGTCGTTAGTCGGAATCGCCAATCAATTCGGCGATTTTCCCTTTGGTGTAGTTCATCGTCGTCTTGCACCATCCTTCAACAGCTTGTGCTCTGGGTCATTGGGCGACATGGTACTGCTTCACGGAACTTCTCGGTGATGCATCGACTGCTCCCTATCTCTGCCGACATGATCCTTTCTTTCAGGGCTCAGTAAAATGGAACAAAAGGCAAAGTAAGACCCTTCGGCGACTCGCCAAGTGGACTCGGCGATCCTCAGACCTTCATTTTTTTGTTCCTCTCAGCCTTTTTATTCCTTTTAATGACGTAGTGTCCATGCTTTCCTTCAAATATCAAATACCTAAAACTTAAATGTTTTCATCAGATATTGAGATAAAATAAGCATTTGAGGACACATTTTTTATTAAAATATAGCCCTAAATGAGTCCAATTTGTGGAATCATCACTGACCCTAGTCCAACTCGGCATAAAGCCTACTCCCAACTGAATATATGAAATTTATAGCATAACTGAAGTAAACTTGATAGCTCAATAATCTAACATGCAAATCTGAAAATGCAACATATATATATTTGATATTGAAACATTTGAAAACTGAGGCATGTATGTTTGTTTATATGTCCTAGAAAATTTAATTCATGAACTAAAAGAACTACATAACTAAGGTTCTGAGTTGATGCATGAATCTAGGTAAAAACAATACTACTACATGATAATCTAATTCGGAATATTAAAATAACTAATTCAAAATAATCTGCTAAAATTCTAGAAACCCTATGTCTAGATAATATGGAGGGAATCAAGAATCTTACTGAATTCTAGGGATCTAATGGGTGAAATGAACCCACTAGTGAAATCCCACATACCTGGTGATGAAATCCATGAAGAAATCCTTTGATTTCGGGAATGGAACTGACGAGAACTTGTTGCATTCTTGGACTAGGGCTACTCGACTTCCTTCTCCTCTTTTCGTTCTAATTTGATGAATTTTGGGGTATGAATTGACTAGGTTAGGTTCTAATTTAGTATATAGGCTAAAACTGACCAAAACAACGTAGTTTAGGGGTTGAACGATGTAGCTTAAGGGTCAAATGCATAGGGAAAAGACCAAACGACCCCTGAGTTAAAATCTGTCGGGACCAACCGACGTGCTGACTGACGATCCGTGGACTGACCCACGGTCCGTCCTGCCAACCGGCGACTGGAGTTTAGAGGGGCTGAACATGGGGTATGATACACAGACCCGGACCACGGTCCGTGGTCTGACTTACGACCTGTGGGTCCGACTGTGGGTCGACCCTTAGGTGATTTCCTAGGTTGTTATCTTGGGAGGTCTTCTACCGGCACCACCACGGCCCGTCATCAGGACCACGGCCCGTGAAGTGTCCTGCGGTCTAACGTCTGGGCTAGGTGGAGTCTGCTTGGCTTCTACGAGTGCCAGAACGGCCTGTGAGGTTGTCAACGGCCCGTGAAGGGTCCCGTGGTCCACCTCTTTTGAAAGGTACTGGGTCCACGGGCAGGTCCATCCTGTCGTGGTTCACTGGTTCAGGTGATTTTCTGCTACATTTTCTAAGTCTGGGTTCCAAGGTGTTACATGTAATATAAGTTCAAGGCTAAGGTTTTCGTCATTGACAGTAACACAGACCCATGGTATCATGCTTGCAAGAAATGCTATAGGTGAGTTAATGTTATAAGCAGCAGTGCAACATTCCTCATATAGGTTAAGATATTGATTATGAGGAGAGGTAAACTACACAAACAGTGTCTAAAATTATTATTTACTACACCAAAGAAATTAACAGTCAATGATTAAATATTGACATGAGCTTAAGATATAGGTATAAAAAAAAGACTTAATGATTAAATCTTGAAATGTACTTTAGATATCGGTTAAAGATTGATGTCACTGCTGAGGAATAATTTCTAAGGAAACATTTTTTGATGTGACACAATACTATTTTATTGCGACGTAAAAGACTATTTTCACTCTACATCTGAGAAGTTAAATAATTTAATCTATAAATTATCAGCCCATACAAATAATGTTATCTTTTTTTGGTGAAATACTAATATATTAGGGTTTCCTATTACATAGAAAGACGAATCTAAATACTAATCGTAGGTTTGTATTAAGTAAGGGGAAGAAATTCAGTATCCGTGTGAAGGCTGATCATAACTTTTCAAAGGTGGAGAAAAACATGAATGTGATAGCTATGGAGATACATGAGGTTGAAAAAAGTATGAAGCAGATGAAAGCAAGGTTGAAATCCTGATTAAAACACAAAGAATCTAGATGTAACACCTCAGATTTTAGAAAAAAGGAAAGGATTTCATTTTGGGCTACTATTTGAGTTGTACGTGTCAAGACTATGGGCCGTAAATGCTTCTAGGGACCATAGAAAGCATTTGTAGAAAGTGGGTTGAATTTTTGGTAAATTAAAGTTTCACTATCTCATTCTAGGGTTGACCAGGATGGTTCGTCAAATAATCTACGGGTCAGACATAGGTCTCATAGAAAGGTCCCACACTTAGTGAAATTTTAGGGTAAAAGTTAAAGTTATATAGTTGGGATCTATGAACCGTAGAAGGTTCTATGGGTCGTAAGACCAATCTCATCAAAGTTGGCTTGAATTTAGGGTTTCAATACTTTGGTCTATGGTAGACCAGTACGGAGGTCACACCCATAGACCAGTCCGATGGTGAATTTTTAAGGAGTTTTGGGTCTTTTCCATATGGGTTTAATACCAAAGCTATGCCATTTTGACCACTTTTGGAAACCATATATAAGTATTTTAAGTCCTAAAACTACCCATTTTAAATCATTCTCCTAAATTCAAAATCTCAACCACATTCATCCCCTCCAATTCCCCTTGAAGCTAAGGAATAAGAACTATGGTCTCAACTAAGGATCTTCAATTCACCATAGCTTTTGGGCTTTGATCATAAAGGTATGTTAGTATTCACCAATGGAATCCTTTCCTCTATTAGGTCCCCAAATATCCCAATTTTACAAGTTCAATTCTCAATTCAAAGATTGGGTTTTCTTCAATCTCCATGGGTTCTCCTAAATCATGATTAAATTATTTATTTTCTATATTCTAAAGCATAATTTGAAGTATTTACTATATTTTGAGTTGAATTGATATGAATTGATGCATGATCCATCATTGTGACTAAGAACACATGATGAAGCTTATGAAATATGAACTATAAATTTATGAAGATGTGCATACTTTATGATATTATATTGACGCTTATGACTTAAGGATGCTTTTAGATGAAAGATCAATGAAATTGTGAAAGTTTTTCTCCCACATTAATATGATCATGATTATGAAACGATTTCTCACACAAGGATTCATAAGTTTGAAAGATTTTCTCACTTAAGTTGAATCTTGTTTAGGAGGAAAGTCAAGAAGTGTACATTCCCCGTATTGAATGATTATTTTGAAAGGGATGGAACCTCTCCATGTAAAAAAAAGAGAGAAAGAAATGAAATGGTGAAAAAGATTGAAAAAGAGAAAAGTTTGTGAAATAAAAGTGTGTGAAAGAAGCAAAGGAAATAAGGTGTCCAATAATTCATGCTTATTAGAATAATAGAGTGTATTGTGGACATGTTTGAGTATGAAAGAGAAGGAGAATAATTTATTTTCAGGCCATTCTTAATGAAGGTAGAAGCCACTAATCCAAAATGATCATACCTTTACACTCAACCCCGTTACAAGCCTTTAAAAGACCTTTGTGATCTTGAGTGAGCTGAAATGAATGTTGATTGGAAAATAAGGGCAAACCTATGAGTAGAATCATGCATGTGTTCATCTTTGTGAGTGTGAGAGTTGTATTTGATTCTGGAATTTTAAATTGTGGAGGAAATTTGTGTGAGCATGGAATCATCCTTGTTGTGAGGGCATTTGAATACTTTTGTTGAACTTGAACTTGCATTTGAAGCAAGCATTGTGAGCTTGAGTATATTTGATAATGGTGAGTCACAATTTGAATCTTAGTGCAAAATTGAATATTGTATGTGTAGTTTGAACCTCTTGTGTGCATTTGTGTTGAGTCATTGAGTAGCACTGTTTGTAGACATCTTTGTTGGACTAATTGATCTTGAGTTTTACTTGAGTACAAACAAAAGTTTAAGTTGGGGGTATTGATGAGTCTGTGATTTCAACCTGTTTAGGGCTTTGTTTGGATAGATTAAGTGTCCTCAATGCCTAATTTATGCTCTAAACTTATGTTAAAGTTTTGATTTGCAGCAATGAAGGCTAAAGGAGCAAGGAAAGGACATTACCGGGCAAAAAGGAGGGAAAAAGCTGAAGAAGTTAAAGGAAGGTTTTCCTAGTGATCGCCAAGACCACTCGACGAGCCGCTGAGTGGCACTTTAGCTCGCCTAAAGTTCCAACATGCCGGCCCTGGGGAAAAACCTACTTGGCGACTAAATTGGACATTCGGTGGACCGCCAAACAACTCGTCGAGCACAATATTGATCGCCTAAAGTGACATAACCTTTAGGATTAAGAGCTAAGGCAAACAAGCGATGAACTGGACCAAAGGGAAGATCACGGACCTGGTTGGCGAGGCGCGACTTACTTCGCCTAATGGTCCTGAAGGCCAAAAATTAGGAAACTATAAATTGAAATTTGAAACAGAGGAAAAGGAAGAATCTTCTCATCTAAGCATTATAGAATCTAAATTTAGTTCTCCTGAGTTTTCTAGTGTAGACTTTGAAGCTTTTGAGACTTGGTTTTGAGGAATTGCAATTGGGGTTTGAATTATTTCAATTTGAAGCAATGTAGAGACTTGGAAACTATTACCCAGCTCATGGCTAATATAGTTGGTAATTGTTTCTTTCTTTTTATGATGTGTAGCTAAAACTCTAATTCTTGAGGAGTGATCATGTTATTATTGGCTTAATTAGCTTATGGGTATTGTTGTTTACTGATTTAAATGCTTAATAATTGAAGTGGGTTTAATCGATAGTTGTGTATTAATCTATGAATAGTAGTTGCAAATGCAATTCTAACTTACAGTTCTGGGCTTGCTTGAGAAAGATGTTTTAGAACCAAGGTTTCCGATTAATGATTGTAGTTATTGGGTTGATGTGGGTTCAGCTCGAGAGAGCGAATCCTAAACTCGATTCTACCTATCTAGCTCGAGAGAGTAGATAAATTAAGCTTTTGGACTATTTATATTGTTAAGCTTGTCGAGGTTCGAGAGAACTCGCTTGAATTGAAATAGTTGTTCAAGAGAACGCTACTACATCTATAGTCTAACCTACCTAAAACGATTTAGGAATCATTAGTAAATTTCAATTACCCATATAGCGAAATTAGCCTATAATAGATCACATCCCGAGAATTCCTCTGTACATTGTTGATTCCCCTATTTTCATCTTTGTCTTAGTTTCTAATTTACAAACCAATTCCCCTCATCTGACATTCGTTGTCAACCCCTTTGATTTACTTAAATGTTTTCGATAATTTTTACTCCTACCATCGACTAGATTACATTTATAACTTCATAACTGAATTCGAATTTGTACCCCTCATATGACATTCCTTTTGTCCTCTTTTCCTCTTCTTGAACTCTTTTCTAAAACCCTAAGTGTAATATAGGACTGGTAAAACTGACCCACTTCAGATATGACCCCAAAATATTACTAAATTCTTTTAAATCTGATGGGGTAAGGAAAAGACCAAAATACCCTCACTAATTTGGGTAACTTTCCTTAATTAGGCAGGCTAACTTTAAACGGGCATATCTCCCTCATCCGAACTCGAAACTTAGCAAACTCAGTGGCGTTGGAAAGAGGATTCCAAGAACTTTTATTTAGTATCCTATGGCCACCTAAATCTTCCTGTACTGAAAGTAATGATCGTTTGAAGTTGACCCACAAAGTCACAACTTAAGAATAACTTAAAAAATTATCAATTTAGCTTTTTCCAATTTAGGGCTTTCTAGATTTAGCTCTTTCTAAGGTGGGATGTTACAATTTCATAATGTATTGTATCATATTCAAATATCTTGTGGTTAGATAAATAAGATACAAATTTCATTGTATTGTTTTGAAAATTTATAATGAAATATAAAGTGTAGGAAAATATTCTAAAGCAGTTTATATATTTTCAATTGCATTAAGATTTAGGATTTTCGATACTGTTACGATGTTATTTCACTTGTCATAAGTTACTAGTATATTTTACAAGTTGCCAAATGCTCTAGAACACGCACAAATAACATTAAATTTTAAATTGACGTGCTTAAATTATTTTGTACATGAATATGAGTTAGATAATAAATATTTTCATATTTTCAAATCTAAAAGTGGAAGGTCTTTTATTAAGCATGACTATTTTAGGAAATATACATAATTGAACAAGAGCAAATTTAGAAAATATATAAATACAATAAAAATATTTATCTCAAAAATTATAATCAATTTAAGTATTAATTTACTAAAACATACGTCACAAAAGAATGACACAATAAAAACTTCTTTAATAATTCAATAGCATAAATCTAATTAGGAAAATATGTAATTTGTAATTACTATTTATACGGATTGACACTGATACAATTAAACTGAAAAAGAAATTTAATGAATATTATGATTTTGGTTTAAATCCTACCTAATAAGGAATCATCATAAATATTTTTACTTTTTTGTTATTTGAGTTCATTTTTATCAAATAATATGATGATTTTCTCTCTATAAATACTTGGTCAGAACAGAAATACAACATCACATTTTTCTTATATTCTCAATTCAGAAATTTGGCCATAAGAAGACGTAATAGCCGCAGTAGAATTGTAATTGCGAGGATGAAAAATTCAAGAAATAAACAAGTAACATTCTCAAAACGACATATTGGCCTATTTAGAAAGGCAAGTGAGCTATGTACTTTATGTGGTGCTTATGTTGTTGTTGTGATTTTTTCTTCTAGCAACAAAGTATATTCATGTGGACATCCTTCCGTCGAGTTAATTGTGGATAAGTTTCTTAGAGAGAATCCTCAACCCGACTCTGATTCTCCTAACCCCACCATTGTAGCTCATCAAAATCTCAATGTTGATGAGATCAATAATGAACTAAACAAGTTGGAGAATTCACTCGAACGACAAAAAAAACATGGAGAAGCTCTCAAATCATTAAGGAACGAACTTGCATATGAACAACTCAACTTTTTCAACCTTAAAATGTCGAGTAAGATCTTGGTAGCTACAGATGAAGAAGTTGAAAGAGTAGCGGGCCAACTTATGGAGTGTAATATTGAATTTCCATATCAAACTATTAGAAGTGCCCTTGATCCTTTAAGAGTTGAGGAAAATTGTTTGTCCGATTTCGATGAAGGACCTTCTAGATCCCATGAATAGATTCTTTTTAGCTTTATTTAAAATTCAGTGACTTGATTGTATACTTATAGAGTTAAGTTTGTCATATCTATGATTATGTTTGTTATATTTATGAGTTCAATTTTGACCTTTGAATATGTTTATCATGGAATGGGATGGACTTATATTTAGTACTTTGTTCATTTTAATTTCTTCGTCTTACCTTTTTAGGTCAATTTAAACAAATAATGTCTTTGTTTCCTTATTGGCTGCTCTTAGTACTTTCCATATTTCGTGTTTAAAACCACAAGAATAAAGAGCATTTTGTTAAATTTCACATATCATTAATTTCTAACCACAAGATTTAAAAGTTATATTTTATTTTCTCAATTTTCATGCCAAGTCAAAATCAAATAAATAAATTGAAATGAAAAGAGTATGCAATAATTTGTCATTTGAAATTGATGTATAGGTGTTGAAAGAAAAAGTAGTTGGCACGATCCAGACCATCGTGATTGGCACCCATACTAACCCTCCGGTGGGAGAACCACTACTACAACCCAACTACACAACTTAATGAAAATATAGTCATTTAAAGATATGGAAGCAGGTTTAAATGAAGAAATAAAGTAGAGTACCCATAAACTTCGAAAGTCCAACAAATCGTTACTAAAACATTGCGGAAAACACCCCTAGAATCTGAAAGTCAATGTACCAAAATATCTAAAGTTGAAAAAGTCTAAGGAAAATGGGTACAACCCAAACTAAACATATGAGTAAGTCTAACTAGAAAGTTTGTGTCCGAAAAGAGTGGACTAAAAAAAACAACAACTCATGGCAGCCTGGAAGCATTGGCTCACCCTAGAATTCGATCTTCGATCATTGATCTCCTAAATGAGGTCTATTAGTAGCCGCCTGAAGATGCCCTGTAATCAACAAAGAAAGAGCAAGTGCAGTATCAATACACAACCACCGTGTACTGGTAGGATCACATGGCTACTTCCATAAGCACAATATACAACAATCAATCACAACAGAGTAAACACACATATACAGAATACGGTTCAGTTATCATTTCAAGAGCAATGTACAAATCCATATTCTCAATAACAAGTAAATATGAAAATTGAATGGTCCTCTCAGGGTACTCATACCCAAACTGTTAGTGTACCGGAACGTGGCACCTGATGTAATGACCCAAACCCGAAAGGTCATTTTTTTGATAATTTTGAATAGTCATTTAACTATAGTTAATTAATTTGCGAGTAATTTAATTATTTTAATAATAATGGGTGGTCAAATCTGAAATATTAAAATAGGTTAGTAGAAAATATTACTTTTAATACATAATTAAATAAGAAAAGAAAATAAAGAAAAGGAAGAAACTTACCTGCGTATAGCGGCGGTTGGCGTGGGGACGATCCACTTCACGATCAAGTAACACAATAAAAAATCCTTATTTTTGCAATTGGAACATGAATTGATAGTTGTTTATTATTATCATTTTAATAATGAGAGGAAACAGTAAAGAGGAAAACTAATTTCGCACTTAAGTAAATTATTATATATATCTATTCGTAAGTTGCGGTGATTTCGAATTGGAGAATTGGACTTCGTGCCATCATGTTAGAATTATATCCAGATGACGGCTATGTAAACATAGCAATTAATGAAGGCATTCATTTTGATTGTGAATACAGTGTTTGTCCGTGATAAAAGTGATCAGGGTTTTAGTCTGAGTTTCACGATTTTCTTATAATTATAAGGTTATAATTCAACTTTTGATAAATTGGTATATAGAATTAAATATTAGATATATTGTTTGAGATGAATATTGTCAAATTTATGATAGTTAGAAGAAATTAGACTTAACCCTAGGCTTAAAATTTAGGAGGATGATATGTAGCATATGGGTTGACATCAAGAATTAGGAACTGGATTATAGTAATATGGGTGTTGTTAAATTAGAAATCTTACCGCAATTATTGTTGTGAATAGATTGCATTAATTTGGAAGTTCAACGAAAAGGGAAGACTCAAGTCTCGGAGTGATTGTTCGGTCATTTGAGGCAAGTGGATTTCTAAGCCCTTGTTAAGTGTATGGAATTTGTGTATTTCCTTGTATTATGTGTTTGGGGGTAATGAGACTTGGTGATGGGTTGACTTGTCCACATTGATTAATTCTAATGATGAATAAGGGGTAATAAAAGGCAATGTGATTAATTGTTTGTGATGTGTTGAGAATGGTTTGAAAGGTTTGTTAAATCATTGTTGATGTTGTGTCATGATTGTGTTGTTGTGATTTGTGCAATGTTATGAAAATGGTCATCTACTCATTATTTGTGTGAACATGTGATCTGCATTGTTCTGAGACATGGTTGTGACAAGTGTTATGTGAATTGAGAAAGAATAAGGAATTAAAGAGGATGTACCATTTCGAGGGACGTATTCTGCTCTGCGATGGATACTATATATCGAGGAACGTGTCGCGCACCGCGTCAGATACTATATTGAAAGCGACGTATCGCGTGCCGCGATGGCTGCACGGACAGATATGTCCCCCATGGGTCCCCGACTGAGAGATAGCGGGTGTGTATCATTAGGTCAGAAATGCATCACTATACTTGACATTGCATTTCATTGCATTGCACTTCTTTATTATTGGTGAACTTGATCTTGTGTGTTGCTGATCTTGTGAGTGTCTTTCCGTGTAACTTTTGACTAAGCTTGTTGTTGAAGATATGCAATTGTTAGTGTTGTTGTTGAGGATATGAAATTGTTGTTGTTGTTGAGGATATGAAATTGTTAGCGTGTTGTGTTAAGCTAAATTAGATATATTGTTTGAGATGAATATTGTCAAATTTATGATATTTAGAAGAAATTATACTTAACCCTAGGCTTAAAATTTAGGAGTATGATATGTAGCATATGGGTTGACATCAAGAATTAGGAACTGGATTATAGTATTATGGGTGTCATTAAATTAGAAATCTTACCGCAATTATTTTTGTGAATAGATTGCATTAATTTGGAAGTTCAACGAAAAGGGAAGACTCAAGTCCCAGAGTGATTGTTCGGTCATTTGAGGCAAGTGGATTTTTAAACCCTTGTTAAGTGTATGGAATTCCTGTATTTCCTTGTAATATGTATTTGGGGGTAATGAGACTTGGTGATGGGTTGACTTGTCCACATTGATTAATTCTAATGATGAATAAGTGGTAATAAAAGGCAATGTGATTAATTGTTTTTGATGTGTTGAGAATGATTTGAAAGGTTTGTTGAATTAATGTTGATATTGTATCATGATTGTGTTGTTGTGAATTGTGCAATGTTATGAAAATGGTCATCTCCTCATTATTTGTGTGAACATGTCATCTGCATTGTTCTGAGACATGATTGTGACAAGTTTTATGTGAATTGAGAAAGAATAAGAAATTAAAGAGAATGTACCATTTCGAGGGACGTATCGCGCAGCGCGATGGATACTATATTTCAAGGGACGTGTTGCGCGCCGCAACGGATACAATATTTCGAGGGACGTAACGCGCGCCGCGATGGTTACCATTATCGAGGGTCGTATCACGCGCCGTGATGGATGCATAGACAGATATGTCCCCCATGGGTCCCGGACTGAGAGACAACGGGTGTGTAGCATTAGGTCAGACATGCATCATTATACTTGACATTGCATTGCTTTACTTTATTATTGGTGAAATTGATCTAATATGACTATGGATGTGAATTGGTTTGGTATAGACTTATTAAGGTTTTATCATCGGCTTTAATAAAAATTGAATTTTGATTTGAGTTACAAGTTATGATGTGCGGAAGATTCTATGTGGTTATGTCGAGTTAGATTGTTTAAAATACGATAGCTAACTTATGGAAGTTAAACAGTGTGGACGTATAGTTCTACATGATTAATGAAGATTTTGAGGGATTGAAACTACTTTGTTGATGGGACGATATAAACTGTTATGATGTGTTACATAGGGATTTGATGGTGAGTAGAGCATATGAGCTTATAATATACATAATTATTGTAGTGAGCAAGGATGTCTTTGAGTTTTGGCATGAGGTACAAGATGGTATGAATGGTTGTTGAAAAATGGTATGTGAAAGTTCATGTGAAGTTGTCATTGGGTGTGATTCAATTATTTTATATCGATGGAAACGTACTATCATATTTGAAATTAGTGCTATCAATTTTGGGTGTGACTCATATTTGACATGTAATATTTAAATGAAAAGAGAGGGATCCATAATTTGAAATTTTTAGAGTCCAGAATGTGTTTGCTAAGAAGACTTTAATGCTAGTGACAATTTGAGAGTAAGGTAAACGGTTGGTGTAGTTATGATGTTTGTTGGTATTAAGAATGTAAACTTCAATGGAGTACTGTGAGAAGTATGTGGGGTTTGATGAATCGAGTAATTGTAATATTGTAACGGAGATCAGACTGGTTGATTGTGAGTGGCTAAAAATTGAGAGATGGAGTGAGATGAATGGAATTTTATTTATATGGGCACTAAGGAGTATCTTGTGTTATTTGACCTTGCTTCCATATATTCTTATCTGACCACCTTCTTTAAACTAGACATTATTTGGAGTATTATTCGCTGCTTATGCTAAGATTGTTTCCACATCTATGGGTGGATCCCTAGTGGTGGATCGGTTGTACCAATCCTGCAATGTCCTCTTGGTAGGATTGAATACCTGGGCAGATTTAATTATTTTAGATATGACATATTTGGTGTTGTCTTGGAGCAGTTGAAGTGTTTCAGTGGTTCTGTATGTACCACCTTGCTTATGAGAATTTATAGAAGAGCTACC
Source organism: Solanum tuberosum (assembly GCF_000226075.1). NCBI lineage: Eukaryota > Viridiplantae > Streptophyta > Magnoliopsida > Solanales > Solanaceae > Solanum > Solanum tuberosum. The sequence continues at coordinate 2,412,420 of NW_006238948.1, read as the reverse complement.
ATAGGTATTTACAGTTGTTCGACGATTTTATTATTCCTCTAGTCGTTGAGATAACATTCCAGTTGTGTGTGGTTGATGAGAGGATCATTGGTTCTTGTTCTGTTGTTCTTAAGGGTTTTCTACAATCATAGTTATTGATATAGCATTTTCGATAGTATTGTTAGAGGTTTTGTATACTTGGGTGTACCGCTTGTTGGGTGGTTATTTGATCTTGTTCTTCTTTGGGTTAGATAAATTTGATTCAATCTTGATATGTCTAAAGATCATATTTTTTATAGTTTAAGCTCGTGGAAAGATTATGTGGTGACAAGGAAATCTTGATAAGATCTATGATGAGTTGTGCAATATGAGTATGTGGTGGTTGGTTCAGGTTCACTTCTTGTTGTAGTGGGTATTGATTCAGAATGTTATCTTGGTTATGTGAGAAAAGATTCTATATGATGATTGTGTTATGGTCTAGTGAATTTCAGATTAGATTAAGTTAATGGGTTAGTCTGTGGCTTGATTATCACTCTTGATTTATAGATCTTCCGAAGTTGATTAGAAGGTTCAGTTCTTAGTAATTGATCTTGATGAAATAATCTTAAGGAGGAGCTCACTTGGAGAGATATACACCTACTGGTAGCTCATAACTTAAGATTTTGGTAACGTAGCCATTTTTACTTCCTCTTCCTTATGGTCGATGACGAACATGATTTTTTAGTGGTGGATAATGTAATGACCCGAACCCAAGGAGTTATTTTTTTTATAATTGTGAATAGTCATTTAACTATAGTTAATTAATTTGGGGGTAATTTAATTATTATTAATCATAATGGGTGGTCAAATCTAAAATATTAAAATAGGTTAGTATGGATTATTACTTTTAATACATAATTAATTTAGAAAAGAAAATAAAGAGAAGGAAGAAACTTACCTGCGTATAGCGGCGACTGGCGTGGAGACGATCCACTTCACGATCAGGTAACCAATAAATATTCCTTATTTTTGCAATTGGAACATGAATTGATAGTTGTTTATTATTATTATTTTAATAATGAGAGGAAACAGTATAGAGGAAAACTAATTTCTCACTTAAGTAAGTTATTATATATATATTTATATATTCGTAAGTTGCAGTGATTTAGAATTGGAAAATTGGCCTTCGTGCCATCATGTTAGCATTACATCCAGATGACTGCTATGTAAACATGGCAATTAATGAAGTCATTCATTTTGATTATGAATACAATGTTTGTACGTTATAAAAGTGATCAGGGTTTTAGTTTGAGTTTCACGATTTTCTTATAATTATAAGGTTATAATTCAATTTTTGATATATTGGGATATATAATTAAATATTAGATATATTGTTTGAGATGAATATTGTCAAATTTATGATATTTAGAGGAAATTATACATAACCCAAGGTTTAAAATTTAGGATGATGATATGTAGCATATTGGTTGACATCAAGAATTAGGAACTGGATTATAGTAATATGGGTGTCATTAAATTAGAAATCTTACCGCATTTATTTTTGTGAATAGATTGCATTAATTTGAAAGTTTAACAAAAAGGGAAGACTCAAGTCCCAGAGTAATTGTTCGATCATTTGAGGCAAGTGGATTTCTAAACCCTTGTTAAGTGTATGGAATTCGTGTATTTCCTTGTAATATGTGTTTGGGGTTAATGAGACTTGGTGATGGGTTGACTTGTCCACATTGATTAACTCTAATGATGAATAAGGGGTAATAAAATGCAATGTGATTAATTGTTTATGATGTGTTAAGAATGATTTGAAAGGTTTGTTGAATCATTGTTGATGTTGTATCATGATTGTTTTGTTGTGAATTGTGCAATGTTATGAAAATGGTTATCTCCTCTTTATTTGTGTGAACATGTCATCTGCATTGTTCTGAGACATGATTGTGACAAGTTTTATGTGAATTGAGAAAGAATAAGAAATTAAAGAGGATGTACCATTTCGAGGGACGTATCGCGCGCTGCGTTAGATACTAAATCTCGAGGGACATATTGCGCGCCTTGATGGATACAATATTTCGAGGGACGTCTCGCGTGCCACGAAGGTTACCCTTATCGAGGGTCGTATCGCGTGCCGCAATGGATGCATGGACAGATATATCCCCCATGGATTCCGGACAGAGAGACAGCGGCGTGTATCATTAGGTCAGACATGCATCACTATACTTGACATTGCATTTCATTGCATTGCACTTCTTTATTATTGGTGAACTTGATCTTGTGTGTTGCTGATCTTGTCAGTGTCTTTCCGTGGAACCTTTGACTGAGCTTGTTGTTGAAGATATGCAATTGTCAGTGTTGTTATTGAGGATATGAAATTGTTAGCGTGATGTGTTGACTTATGTGCTTTGTAAACTTTGAACTGTTATGTTGGGCTGGTTTTAAGTAGGTTGTAGTTGTGGAGGTTGTAATGGATGAATATTGAGCATGTTGTTGAGAATATATGATTGTTAGAATGTTGTTGTTGAGATATGTGCTTGTAAATTGTAAACTGTTAGGTTGGGCTTGTTTTATACAGATTATAGTTGTGAAGGTTCGGTTGGGGTGGAAGGAGTACTTATATTATATCCCTTTAGCTCGTGTTTCGAAGTTTACTTGCGGAGTACCGTGTGGTTTAGTACTCACCCCTTGCTTCTACAATTTTTTTTGTAGGTTACTAGTCCGGACCTTTGTAATAATTTCCATTCTCTTATTTTTCGAGGCTTCTTGGAGATTTGTGAGGTAGTTGTTTGTCATTTCAGCGGACTTTCTTACTCCTATTTATGTATTTTTGTTCTTATTCTAGAAACAAGGTCATTTGAGACTTGTATTTTTCTTTTGATTCAATTGTAATAGTTCAGAGGCTTGTACACGTGACAACCAGATTTTGGGGGTATTTTTGAGTTGATTATAAGATTTCCGCATTTTATTGTAATGGGTTGAGTTTTAGACTGACTTGTCTTGGAGGGATAAGACGAGTGCCATCAAATCCCCCCTTGGTTCGTGACAAAATGGTATCAGAGCCCCAGTTTTATAGGTCTAACGTGTGTACAAGTCGAGTCTAAGTATAGTCTCAAGGATCGGTACAGAGACGTCTGTACATATCTTCGAGAGGCTATTGTGACTTTTAGGAAAAATCATCACTTCTTGGATCTCTATTGTGAGTACTTGGTCCGGTTTTGACTCTTATCACTTCACACCATTAACTCTCACTTATAGTGATGACACATGCGTAGTTCCTCATATTGGTAGTTGGGGTGTTGTGTATGGCTTGGAGTCTAGATCTGGTTTGGAAGTGATAGGCTTATTGAAATGAGGCTTGCTTAGACTAAGAATGTTCAGCAATTTTGAGGGGGTTGAGTATGGTTAGTTACCCTAGTAAAGAGAATAGTACTTGCGTGGTATATACAATATTTATAGTGGTTTAACAATTGGAAGTGAAATGATTAAAATGATGTCTAGATAATGGACATGTAACTTTGGAAACTACAATTAGTAAAGTTGTCATAGCATGTATGAGTTACTTAGTGAATGATGAGAATGATGTTGCGCCAGTTGAGATTAGAATTTATTTTGTGGTTTCGTAGATTGAATGTATACCAAAGAAGGTCATGATACGACTATTATAATGGTGTCAATTTTTACTTGGTTAGAGTTATGGAATGTGTTACTCTTGTTATGGACCTGATCTACGAAGGAACACATATCTCTTTAGATGAGAGATTGAACGAATTTGACAATGTTTTACAATTATTCAATGGAGGGAAATGTGTGGGCTATTTGGGTACAATCCTCTCGGTAGGTATGATGCGTTCTAGTGTTGGATCTAACGAACATTCACGATATGATACTAATGGCATATAAAAATGGATACGTCGATTGTTAAGTGCAAATACTAACTACTAAAGGAGTTATCTATTCTATCACATGCTCATATAATAAGATTTGGTGTTGGATTCATATTTGAGAAATCAACTAGCTTGTAAGTATGGATGGATAGGTTAAGCATTATTTATAAGGAAGTTTTTAGTGGTTGATCTTTGGTATGATATTGATGTGTTTAGGTTGTGAAATATATCTTGAGGATTTTAAATGGGTGTTGATTTCACTGTAAGCTCCATGGAAGTGAATCGACATTAGAATGACAAGCTTATAGGTAACGGAAGTCTCAACAAGTATACTTGTGTGAACGTAATTGAGAATTTTAGTAAAAAAAAAATTTGCGTATAAAATTACGTTAGTCTTTTGAATTGGATTGGTATAGTTGGTTTTGAGATGTCATGTCGATGACATAGTTGACTTTGTGTTCATGTCAAGGGCAAAATGAGCAAAATGGTAATAAGAGTTCATGATGGATTATATAAAGATGCAACTATATAATAAGGATTGTTTGTTAAACGAATTTTGTATGGTAATGACAACTTGCAAGTATTTAAGGTTGTGGTTGGATACCAATTGGTAAGTAGCTTGATTGCAAGGAAAGTTATAGAAGGGGTTGAAACACCGCTCGAATATAATTTAAAGGAGCTAGATCATAATTAAAGAAAAAACAATAAATTAGTGGGATATAGTGTAGCCTTCAGAAGGAGGTGAGAGTAAGAATATTTTCTCTGATTGCAAGGGCTAAGGAGGTTTCTTCAGAGGGGTTGAGAATTGGGTTCAGAAATACGTGATATGACCTATTTTTCTCTGGTTATGGTAATATATAGTGTCACACGATCATCAGATTGGTTAAAAACTATTGGATATAACTTGAGAAAGGAGTGTACGGATGTTCAGCTTGAGTATGATGATTAGTTCTTTTGTGGTTTTGAGTTTGATAATGAGTATGGTAGAATTTTTAGCAAAAGATATGATAAGGTCGAAGGAGAGGCGATCAATGATAAGCTAAGATATGTGAATTCCTACAAATCTTCAAGGTATGAGCTAATGTTGATAGATAAAGGGGTTGGGTTACACAGTTGGATACAAAAATCAAATTTTTCATGATGAGTTTAGGTTTGTGGTAGTGTGTTTTGTCAAGGTATGGATTAGTTAGGTAAGAAATGATTGATCAGATTGAGTATGGAGCATTTGGAAGGACTTAAAATTTGAGTAGTAACTTCCGTTACTTTTGATTGTTATACCTAAGGGGGGTTTCACATAATGTTATGGTTTAGAGGATAAGGTAAAAATGTCATGGGTTGTTGGCCAAAGAATAAGACTGGTAAGTGAATTAACAAAAAGAACAAAATTTTGGTGTATTGAAGAGTTCAAGGTATTTATATTTAAGAAAGCTGAAGGAATAAGTCATCTCATATAGATTCTTTGTTCGAAGTTGAAGGAAATATGGATTTTCATATATAAGTTCTAATATGACTATGGATGTGAATTGGTTTGGTATAGACTTATTAAGGTTTTATCATCGACTTTTATAAAATTTGAATTTTTATTTGAGTTACAAGTAATGATGTGTGGAAGATTCTATTGGTTATGTCGAGTTTGATTGCTTAAAATACGATAGGTAACTTATGGATGTTAAACAGTGTGGACCTATAGTTCTACATGATTAATGAAGATTTGGAGGGGATTGAAACTACTTTGTTGATGGGATGATATAAACGGTTATGATGTGTTACATAGGGATTTGATGGTGAGTAGATGTTATGAGCTTATAATATACATAATTATTGGAGTGACTAAGGATGTCTTTGAGTTTTGGCATGAGGTACAAGATGGTATGAATGGTTGTTGAAAAATGGTATATGAAAGTTCGTGTGAAGTTGACATTGAGTGTGATTCAATTATTTTATATCAATGGAAAGGTACTATAATATTTGAAATTAGTGCTATCAATCTTGGGTGTGACTCATATTTTTCATGTAAAGTTTAAATGTAAAGAGAGGGATCCATAATTTGAAATGTTTATAGGACAGAATGTGTTTGCTAAGAAGACTTGGATACTAGTGACAATTTGAGAGTAAGGTAAACGGTCGGTGTAGTTATGATATTTGTTGGTATTAAGAATGTTAGCTTCAATGGAGTAATGTGAGAAGTATGTGGGGTTTGATGAATCGAGTAATTGTAATATTGTAACGGGGATCAGACTGGTTGATTGTGAGTGATTAAAAATTGAGAGATGGAGTTAGATGAATGGAATTTTTTTATATGGGCACTAAGGAGTATCTTTAGTTATTTGACTTTGCTTCCGTATATTCTTAACTGACCACCTTCTTCAAACTAGACATTATTTGGAGTATGATTCGCTGCTTATGCTAAGATTGTTTCCACATCTATTGGTAGATCCCTAGTGGTGGATCGGGTGTACCAATCCTGCAATGTCCTCTTGGTAGGATAGAATGCTTGGGCAGACTTAATTATTTTAGATATGACATATTTGGTGTTGTCTTGGTGCAGTTGAAGTATTTCAGTGGTTCTGTATGTACCACCTTGCTAATGAGAATTTATAGAAGAGCTACCATAGGTGTACCGCTTGTTGGGTGGTTATTTGATCTTGTTCTTCTTTGGGTTAGATAAGTTTGATTCACTCTTTATATGTCTAAAGATCATATTTTTATAGTTTAAGCTCGTGGAAAGATTATGTGGTGACAAGGAAATCTTGATAAGATCTACTTGTGCAATATGAGTATGTGGTGGTTGGTTCAGGTTCACTTCTGGTTGTAGTGGGTATTGATTCAGAATGTTATCTTGGTTATGTGAGAAAAGATTCGTTATGATGATTGTGTTATGGTCCGGTGGATTTCAGTTTAGATTGAGTTAAAGGGTTAGTCTGTGGCTTGATTATCACTCTTATTTGATAGATCTTCCAAAGTTGATTCAAAGGTTCCGTTCTTAGTAATTGATCTTGATGAAATAATCTTAAGGAGGAGCTCACTTGGAGAGATATACACCGACTGGTAGCTCATAACTTAAGCTATTGGTAACGTGGCCATTTTTTCTTCTTCTTCCTTATGTTCGATGACGAACATGATTTTTTAGTGGTGGATAATGAAATGACCCGAACCCGAAAGGTCATTTTTCTATAATTTTGAATAATCATTTAATTATAGTTAATTAATTTGCGGGTAATTTAAATATTATTAATAATAGACGGTGGTCAAATCTAAAATATTAAAATAGGTTAGTAGGGATTATTACTCTTAATACATAATTAATTTAGTAAAGAAAATAAAGAGAATGAAGAAACTTACCTACGTATAGCGGCAGCTGGGGTGCAGACGATCCACTTCACGATCAGGTAACCAATAAAATTTCCTTATTTTTGCAATTGGAACATGAATTGATAGTTGTTTATTATTATTATTTTAATAATGAGAGGAAACAATATAGAGGAAAACTAATTTCTCACCTAAGTAAGTTATTATATATATATGTTCGTAAGTTACAGTGATTTAGAATTAGAGAATTGGAGAATTGGACTTCGTGCCATCATGTTAGCATTACATCCAGATGACTGCTATGTAAACATGGCAATTAATGAAGGCATTCATTTTGATTATGAATACAATGTTTGTCTGTTATAAATGTGATCAGGGTTTTAGTCTGAGTTTCACGATTTTCTTATAATTATAAGGTTATAATTCAATTTTTGATATATTGGTATATATAATTAAATATTAGATATATTGTTTCAGATGAATATGGTCAAATTTATGATATTTAGAGGAAATTATACTTAACCCTAGGCTTAAAATTTAGGAGGATGATATGTAGCATATGGGTTGACATTAAGAATTAGGAACTGGATTATAGTAATGTGGGTGTCGTTAAATTCGAAATCTTACCGCAATTATTTTTGTGAATAGATTGCATTAATTCGGAAGTTCAACGAAAAGGGAGGACTCAAGTCCTGGAGTGATTGTTCGGTCATTTGAGGCTAGTAGATTTCTAAACCCTTGTTAACTGTATGCAATTCGTGTATTTCCTTGTAATATGTGTTTGGGGGTAATGAGACTTGGTGATGGGTTGACTTGTCCACATTGATTAATTCTAATCATGAATAAGGGGTAATAAAAAGTAATGTGATTAATGGTTTATGATGTATTGAGAATGGTTTAATAGGTTTGTTGAATCATTGGTGATGTTGTATAATGATTGTGTTGTAGTGAATTGTGCAAAGTTATGAAAATGGTCATCTCCTCATTATTTGTGTGAACATGTCATCTGCATTGTTCTGAGACATGATTGTGACAAGTGTTATGTGAATTTAGAAAGAATAAGAAATTAAAGAGGATGTACCATTTCGAGGGACGTATCGCGCGCCACGATTGATACTATATTTCGAGGGACGTGTCGCGCGCCGTAACATATACAATATTTCGAGGGATGCATCACACGCCGCGATGGTTACCATTATCGAGGGTCGTATCGCGCGCCGCGATTTAGGCATGGACAAATATGTCCCCCATGGGTCCCGGTCTGATAGACAGCGGGTGTGTATCATTAGGTCAGACATGCATCACTATACTTGACATTGTATTGCACTTTTTATTATTGGTGAACTTGATCTTGTGTGTTGCTGATCTTGTCAGTGTCTTTCCGTGGAACTTTTGACTGAGTTTGTTGTTGAAGATATGCAATTGTTTGTGTTGTTGTTGAGGATATGAAACTGTTGTGGTTGAGGATATGAAATTGTTAGTATGTTGTGTTGAGCTATGTGATTTGTAAACTGTGAATTGTTATGTTGGGCTGGTTTTAAGCAGGTTGTAGTTGTGGAGGTTGTAATGGATGAATATTGAGCTTGTTCTTGAGAATATGTTATTGTTAGAATGTTGTTGTTGAGATATGTGCTTATAAATTGTAAATTGTTAGGTTGGGATGATTTTATAAATATTGTAGTTGTGAAGGTTCAGTTGGGGTGTAAGGAGTACTCGTATTCTATCCCCTTAGCTCATGTTTAGAAGTTTAGAGGTTTACTTGCTGAGTACCGTGTGGTTTGGTACTCACCCCTTGCTTCTACAATTCTTTTTGTAGGTTACTAGTCCGGACCTTTGTAATACTTTCCATTCTCTTATTTTCCAAGGCTTCTTGGAGATTTGTGAGATAGGTTTTTGTCATCTCAGCGGACTTTCTTACTCCTATTTATGATTTTGTTCTATTCTAGAAACAAGGTCATTTGAGACTTGTATTTTTCTATTGAAACATTTGTAATACTTTAGAGGCTTGTACACGTGACAACCAGATTTTGGGGGGTAATTTTGAGTTCATTACAAGATTTCCTCATTTTATTGTAATGGTTGAGTTTTAGACTGACTTGTCTTAGTGGGATAAGACGAGTGCCATCAAATCCCTTTTTGGTTCGTGACAAAATGGGATCCGAGGCCCCGTTTTATAGGTCTAACGTGTGTACAAGTCGAGTCTAAGTAGAGTCTCAACGATCGGTACAGAGACGTCTGTACTTATCTTCGAGAGGCTATTGTGACTTTTAGGAAAAATCATCACTTCTTGGATCTCTATTGTGAGTACTTGGTCCGGTTTTGACTCTTATCACTTCACACCATTAACTCTCACTTATAGTGATGACACATGCGTAGTTCCTCATGTTGGTAGTTGGGGTGTTGTGTATGGCTTGGAGTCTAGATCTAGTTTGGAAGTGATAGGCTTATTGAAATGAGGCTTGCTTAGACTAAGAATGTTCAGCAATTTGGAGGGGGTTGAGTAAGGTTAGTTACCCTAGTAAAGAGAATAGTACTTGCGTGGTATATACAATATTTATAGTGGTTTAACAATTGGAAGTGAAATGATTAAAATGATGTCTAGATAATGGACATGTAACTTTGGAAACTACAATTAGTAAAGTTGTCATAACATGTATGAGTTACTTAGCGAATGATGAGAATGATGTTGCGCCAGTTGAGGTTAGAATTTATTTTGTGGTATCATAGATTGAGTGTATACCAAAGAAGGTCATGATATGACTATTATAATGGTGTCAATTCTTACTTGGTTAGAGTTATCGAATATGTTACTCTTGTTGTGGACCTGATCTACGAAGGAATGAATATCGCTTTAGATGAGAGACTGAACGAATTGGACAATGATTTACTGTTATTCAATGGATGGAAATGTGTGGGCTATTTGGGTACAATCATCCCGGTAGGTATGATGTGTTCTAGTGTTGGATCTAACGAACTTTCACGATATTATACTAATGGTATATAAAACGGACACGTCAATTGTTAAGTGCAAATACTAACTACTAAAGGAGTTATCTATTGTATCACATGCTCATATAATAAGATTTGGTGTTGGATTCATACTTGAGAAATCAACTAGCTTGTAAGTACGGATGGATAGGTTAAGCATTATTTATAAGGATGTTTTAGAGGTGGATCTTTGGTAAGATATTGATGTGTTTAGGTTGTGAAATGTATTTTGAGGATTTTAAATGGGTGTTGATTTCCTTGTAAGCTCCATAGAAGTGAATCGACATTAGAATGACAAGCTTATAGGTATCGGAAATCTCAACGAGTATACTTGTGTGAACGTAATTGAGAATTTTAGTAAAAAAAAAATTGCGTATAAAATTGCGTTATTCTTTTGAATTGGATTGGTATAGTTGGTTTTGAGATGTCATGTCGATGACATAGTTGATTTTGTGATGATGTCTAGGGCTAACTGAGCATAATGGTAATAAGAGTTCATGATGGATTATACAAAGATGCAACTATATAATAAGGATTGTTTGTTAAACGAATTTTGTATGGTAATGACAAATTGCAAGTATTTAAGGTTGTGGTTGGATACCAATTGGTGAGTAGCTTGATTGCAAGGAAAGTTATAGGAGGTGTTGAAGCACCGCTCAAATATAATTTAAAGGTGATAGATTCATAATGAAAGAAAAAATAATAAATTAGTGGGATATAGTGTAGCCTTCGGAAGGAGGTGAGAGTAAAAATATTTTCTCTGATTGCACGGGCTAAGGAGGTATCTTCAGAGGGGTCAAGAATTGGGTTCAGAGATACATGATTTGACCTAGTTTGCTCTGGTTATGGTAATATATAGTGTCACACGATCATCAGATTGGTTAAAAACTATTGGATAAAACTTGAGAAAGGAGTGTACGGATGTTTAGCTCGAGTATGATGAGTAGTTCTTTTGTGGTTTTGAGTTTGATAATGAGTATGGTAGAATTTTTAGCAAAAGATATGATAAGTTCGAGGGAGAGGCGATCAATGATAAGCTGAGATAAGAAACGTGAATTCATACAAATCTTCAAGGTATGAGCTAATGTTGATAGATAAAGGGGTTGGATTACACAGTTGGATTCAAAATTCAACTTTTTCATGATGAGTTTAGGTTTGTGGTAGTGTGTTTTGTCAAGGTATGGATTGGTTAGGTAAGAATGATTGATCGCATTGAGTATGGAGCATTTTGGAAGGACTTAAAATTTGTGTAGTAACTTTCGTTACTTTTGATTGTTATACCTAAGGGGGGTTTCACATAATGTTATGGTTTAGATGATAAGGTAAAAATGTCATGGGTTGTTGGCCATAGAATAAGACTGGTAAGTGAGTTAATAAAAAGAACAAAATTTTGGTGTATTGAAGAGTTCAAGGTATTTGAAATTTCCGTCATGAAAAGAATTTAAGAAAGCTGAAGGAATAAGTCATCTCATGTAGATTCTTGGTTTGAAGTTAAAGGAAATATGGATTTTCATATATAAGTTCTAATATGACTATGTATGTGAATTGGTTTGGTATAAACTTATTAAGGTTTTATCATCGACTTTTATAAAAATTGAATTTTGATATGAGTTAAAAGTAATGATGTGTGGAAGATTCTATTTGGTTATGTCGAGTTAGATTGTTCAAACTACGATAGGTAACTTATGGATGTTAAACAGTGTGGACCTATAGTTCTACATGATTAATGAAGATTTGGAGGGGATTGAAACTACTTTGTTGATGGGACAATATAACTGTTATGATATGTTACATAAGGATTTGATGGTCAATAGAGGTTATGAGCTTATAATATACATAATTATTGGAGTGACCAAGGATGTCTTTGAGTTTTGGCATGAGGTACAAGATGGTATGAATTGTTGTTGAAAAATGGTATATGAAAGTTCGTGTGAAGTTGACATTGGGTGTGATTCAATTATTTTATATCGATGGAAAGGTACTATCATATTTGAAATTAGTGCTATCAATCTTGGGTGTGACTCATATCTGTCATGTAATGTTTAAATGGAAAGTGAGTGATCCATAATTTGAAATTTTTAGAGGACAGAATGTGTTTGCTAAGAAGACTTTGATACTAGTGACAATTTGGGAGTAAGGTAAACGGTTGGTGTAGTTATGATGTTTGTTGGTATTACGAATGTTAACTTCAATGGAGTACAGTGAGAAGTATGTGTGGTTTGATGAATCGAGTAATTGAAATATTGTAACGGGGATCAGACTGGTTGATTGTGAGTGGCTAAAAATTGAGAGATGGAGTGAGATGAATGGAATTTTATTTATATGGGCACTAAGGAGTATCTTGTGTTATTTGACCTTGCTTCCATATATTATTATATGACCACCTTCTTCAAACTAGACATTATTTGTAGTATGATTCCCTGTTGATGCTAAGATTGTTTCCACATCTATGGGTGGATCCCTAGTGGTGGATCGGGTGTACCAATCCTGCAATGTCCTCTTGGTAGGATGGAATGCTTGGGCAGACTTAATTATTATAGATATGATATATTTGGTGTTGTCTTGGAGAAGATGAAGTATTTCAATGGTTCTCTATGTACCACCTTGCTTATGATAATTTATAGAAGAGCTACCATAGGTATTTACAGTTGTTCGACGATTTTATTATTCTTCTAGTCGTTGGTATCACGTTCCAGCTGTGTGTGGTTGATGTGAGGATCATTGGGTCTAGTTCTGTTGTTCTTAAGGGTTTTCTACAATCATAGCTACTGATATAGCATTTTCGATAGTATTGCTAAAGGTTTTGTATACTTGGGTGTACCGCTTGTTGGGTGATTACTTGATCTTGTTCTTCTTTGGGTTAGATAAGTTTGATTCACTCTTGATATGTCTAAAGACCATATTTTTATAGTTTAAGCTCGTGGAAAGATTATGTGGTGACAAGGAAATCTTGATAAGATCTATGATGGTTTGTGCAATATGAGTATGTGGTGGTTGGTTCAGGGTTCACTTCTGGTTGTAGTGGATATTGATTCAGAATGTTATCTTGGTTATGTGAGAAAAGATTTGTTATGAGGATTGTGTTATGGTCCAGTGGATTTCAAATTAGATTGAGTAAATGGGTTAGTCTGTGGCTTGATTATCACTCTTGATTTATAGATCTTCCAAAGTTGATTCGAAGGTTCAGTTCTTCGTAATTGATCTTGATGAAATAATCTTAAGGAGGAGCTCACTTGGAGAGATATACACCGACTGGTAGCTCATAACTTATGCTTTTGGTAACGTGGCCATTTTTACTTCTTCTTCCTTATGTTCGAAGACGAACATGATTTTTTAGTAGTGGATAATGTAATGACCCGAACCCGAAAGATCATTTTTTTTATAATTTTGAATAGTCATTTAACTATAGTTAATTAATTTGCGGGTAATTTAATTATTATTAATAATAATGGGTGGTCAAATCTGAAATATTAAAATAAGTTAGTACGGATTATTACTTTTAATACATAATTAATTTAGAAAAGAAAATAAAGAGAAGGAAGAAACTTACCTGCGTATAGCGACGGCTGGCGTGGAGACGATCCACTTCACGATCAGGTAACCAATAAATATTCCTTATTTTTGCAATTGGAACATGAATTGATAGTTGTTTATTATTATTATTTTAATAATGAGAGGAAACAGTATAGAGGAAAACTAATTTCTCACTTAAGTAAATTAATATATATATATATATATATTCGTAAGTTGCGGTGATTTAGAATTGGATAATTGGACTTCGTGCCATCATGTTAGCATTACATCCAGATGACGGCTATGTAAACGTGGCAATTAATGAAGGCATTCATTTTGATTATGAATACAGTGTTTGTCTGTTATAAAAGTGATCAGGGTTTTAGTCTGAGTTTCACGATTTTCTTATAATTATAAGGTTATAATTCAATTTTTGATTATATTGGTATATATAATTAAATATTAGATATATTGTTTTGATGAATATTGTCAAATTTATGATATTTAGAGGAAAATTATACTTAACCCTAGGCTTAAAATTTAGGAGGATGATATGTAGCATATGGGTTGACATCAAGAATTAGGAACTGGATTATAGTAATATGGGTGTCGTTTCATTAGAAATCTTACCGCAATTATTTTTGTCAATAGATTGCATTAATTTGGAAGTTCAACGAAAAGGGAAGACTCAAGTCCCGGAGTGATTGTTCGGTCATTTGAGGCAAGTGGATTACTAAACCCTTGTTAAGTGTATGGAATTCGTGTATTTCCTTGTAATATGTGTTTGGGGGTAATGAGACTTGGTGATGGGTTGACTTGTCCACATTGATTAACTCTAATGATGAATAAGGGGTAATAAAATGCAATGTGATTAATTGTTTATGATGTGTTAAGAATGATTTGAAAGGTTTGTTGAATCATTGTTGATGTTGTATCATGATTGTGTTGTGGTGAATTGTGCAATGTTATGAAAATGGTCATCTCCTCATTATTTGTGTGAACATGTCATTTGCATTGTTCTGAGACATGGTTGTGACAAGTGTTATGTGAATTGAGAAAGAATAAGAAATTACAGATGATGTACCATTTCGAGGGACGTATCGCGCGCCGCGATGGATACTATATTTTGAGGAATGTGTCGCGCACCGCAAATGATACAATATTTCGAGGGACGTATCGCGCGCCACGATGGTTACCATTATCGAGGGTCGTATCACGCGCCGCGATGGATTCATGGACAGATATGTCCCCCATGGGTCCCCGACTAAGAGACAGCGGGTGTGTATCATTAGGTCAGACATGCATCACTATACTTGACATTGCATTTCATTGCATTGCACTTCTTTATTATTTGTGAACTTGATCTTGTGTGTTGCTGATCTTGTGAGTGTCTTTCCATGGAACTTTTGACTGAACCTGTTGTTGAAGATATGCAAATGTTAGTGTTGTTGTTGAGGATATGAAACTGTTGTTGTTGTTGAGGATATGAAATTGTTAGAGTGTTGTGTTGAACTATGTGCTTTATAAACTGTGAACTGTTATGTTGGGCTGGTTTTAAGCAGGTTGTAGTTGTGGAGGTTGTAATTGATGAATATTGAGCTAGTTGTTGAGAATATATAATTGTTAGAATGTTGTTGTTGAGATATGTGCTTGTGAATTGTAAACTGTTAGGTTTGGGCTGGTTTTATACAGATTGTAGTTGTGAAGGTTTGGTTGGGCTGCAAGGAGTACTCGTATTCTATCCCCTTAGCTCGTGTTTAGAGGTTTACTTGCTGAGTACCTTTTGGTTTGGTACTCTCCCCTTGCTTCTACAATTTTTGTTATAGGTTACTAGTCCGGACCTTTGTGATACTTTCCATTCCTTTATTTTTCGAGGCTTCTTGGAGATTTGTGAGGTTGCTGTTTGTCATCTCAGCGGACTTTCTTACTCTTATTCATGATCTTGTTCTATTCTAGAAATAAGGTCATTTGAGACTTGTATTTTTTTTGAATCAATTGTAATATTTTAGAGGCTTGTACACGTGACAACCAGATTTTGGGGGTATTTTTGAGTTGATTATAAAATTTCCACATTTTATTGTAATGGTTGAGTTTTAGGCTGACTTGTCTTGGTGGGATAAAACGAGTGCCATCACGTCCATTTTTGGGTCATGACACCTGATCCCAATTAGTGTGCCAGACGTGACATCCGATCCCATATATGCGCCGAAACATGGCACTCGATCCAAGTGAGTTGTCGGAATGTGACACCCGATCCAATATATGTGTCGGAATGTGATACTCGATCCAGTCAGCACAACCACAATCACAATCACAATCACACCCATAAAGAAAACTGCTCATAGTCATACAATCAAGCAATGGTTTCATGGCATGTAATTATTCATATACATATACTCATTTGGATTAGGTTCGATTTACATTCCTTGTTCTCATACATGCATGCATACAAGGAAGAAATTAACCAACATATGTCACACAACCAGAAAGTCAAACCATCACCTACCTCAAAACCAAGCTTGAATCCTCCTAAGACACTTGAGCCTTCCTTTTCCGGATTATTTCCGCTTGTTCTAGGTCTATAAACAATTAATATAACGAAAGGATCAATAATTAAGGTCTAATTTACCCGGATTATACCAAACCTAATAACCCAAGACCAAACACATGATCCTAATGCTCAATTAGGGCATTTTTCACCATCAACTTCAAGCCAAAACCCTCCCCTAATGATAATTACCCATGAATCTAAGTTCTACGGTTCAAAAAGTGCATTAGGGGAGTAAAATCCTTACCTTTTGCACCAAAAGTAGTGGAAAACTGTCAAGAGATCGCATGGATAGTCTCCTAGCTCTCAAGAACGAAACTTGCAAAAAAATAACATTTTTGGGGTTTAATTCCGACTTAAGTCGCGACTGGCCCGCCGTAGCG
>NW_006238948.1:2334807-2386948 GCF_000226075.1 Solanum tuberosum | reverse complement strand
CAATTGTAATATTTTAGAGGCTTGTACACGTGACAACCAGATTTTGGGGGTATTTTTGAGTTGATTATAAAATTTCCACATTTTATTGTAATGGTTGAGTTTTAGGCTGACTTGTCTTGGTGGGATAAAACGAGTGCCATCACGTCCATTTTTGGGTCATGACACCTGATCCCAATTAGTGTGCCAGACGTGACATCCGATCCCATATATGCGCCGAAACATGGCACTCGATCCAAGTGAGTTGTCGGAATGTGACACCCGATCCAATATATGTGTCGGAATGTGATACTCGATCCAGTCAGCACAACCACAATCACAATCACAATCACACCCATAAAGAAAACTGCTCATAGTCATACAATCAAGCAATGGTTTCATGGCATGTAATTATTCATATACATATACTCATTTGGATTAGGTTCGATTTACATTCCTTGTTCTCATACATGCATGCATACAAGGAAGAAATTAACCAACATATGTCACACAACCAGAAAGTCAAACCATCACCTACCTCAAAACCAAGCTTGAATCCTCCTAAGACACTTGAGCCTTCCTTTTCCGGATTATTTCCGCTTGTTCTAGGTCTATAAACAATTAATATAACGAAAGGATCAATAATTAAGGTCTAATTTACCCGGATTATACCAAACCTAATAACCCAAGACCAAACACATGATCCTAATGCTCAATTAGGGCATTTTTCACCATCAACTTCAAGCCAAAACCCTCCCCTAATGATAATTACCCATGAATCTAAGTTCTACGGTTCAAAAAGTGCATTAGGGGAGTAAAATCCTTACCTTTTGCACCAAAAGTAGTGGAAAACTGTCAAGAGATCGCATGGATAGTCTCCTAGCTCTCAAGAACGAAACTTGCAAAAAAATAACATTTTTGGGGTTTAATTCCGACTTAAGTCGCGACTGGCCCGCCGTAGCGAGACCTAACCAGCCACAGCGGCCCAGCCCTGGCGGAATAAATCCCGCCCTGGCGTCTTGTACGGAGACAGAATGTCGAAAATTGAATTCCAAACCCACTTCACAACACACCTTCAACACAGGACGTTCAAAAACTACATGCTCACGCTAAGATCAGTTTCAGGAGTTCTACTCGCCCGAATTTGACTCCGTAAAGTCGTATGAGTTCCTTAACGTCTTAGCTATCCACTCATGCAGCCAAATTCATTATTGAATCTCTCATTGATTACCAGATTTTCATACACTCTCGTGACTCCTATTTCGTCCAAATCTGGACTAGGCTACAAAAATTCCAAGTTACTACAGAAACATTTTCTGACCCAAATTCTTTCCCTATTGGCTTTTCTACAACGACGGGAACAAGTCGTTATAGTAGTAAGAGAATATTGAATAAGAAAATGAAACTCATGTCAGATAGCTGAAAGTGCAACATATCTTATTTTTAAAATATAAAATTCTTATAGAGTATCAAGTATATCTATTTCTACGTATAAAAACAATGTTACATTATTATGGCTGATAAAGCAAGGCTTACCACCTCATTTCTACTAATACATATTGATTGTTTATCATTTTTATTGTTATTAAAAAGACAATAAAAATATTTTCTAGTGGTATATATTGATAAATAATTATTTGTTTTGTATTGTTACGATATTTTTTCACGTTTCATAAGTGGTGAGTATATTTTATGAGTTTAGAAACTCTTTAGAAGACATGCAAATAACATAAATTTTTGAATTGAAGTGCCTAAACTTTTTTGTACATTAATATAAATTAGACAATAAATATTTTGATATTGTGAAAGCTAATAGTAGAAAGTCTTTTATTAAGTATGGCTAGATTAGAAAATATACATATTTGAACAAGAGAAAATTTCAAAAATATATGAATATAATAAAAAAAATATTTACCTAAAAAGTTATCATCAATTTACATAATAACATACTAAATCATATATCACAAAAGAATGACATAATAAAAACATTTTCAATAACATAAATCTAACTAGAAAAATATGTCGTTTGTAATTACTATCTTTATGGATTAACAATGATACAAAATAAATGTAAATATGTCAACTTGAAATTTCTTTTTGAAGTATTTTAAATATTTTCAAAATATTATATTTTCACTTATTATTTATTGAATGGACGACTTTCTGTCTTCGAAAAAAATATATTTTTTCTTATAATTCTTTTTTTGAAATAATGCTAATTCTATGAAATTTAGTATCTTAAATAAAGTAACATTTAATATGTATCATAAATTATTTTTCTTGCAACATGAATTATAAATATCACAATTTGTATATTTTTATTATTCTTTGTTATGATTAATGAGAATATATATCAATTTTTTGAAGTGAAAATCTGTATGTATATATGTTTTACGTATAAAATTCATAGGTGTGAGAGATTTGATGTGAAAGTAATATGAATTGTTCAACATGTAGATGTCTACGGCTAAAAAGAACAAGCGTCAATGAAAAAAGTTAATAACTTGCACAAATTAATGTAAAAACAAAAATATCATGCAAAAGAGATAGTGGTAGGTTCGTCAATGAAGAGGTTCCTCTATTTTAATATTGTATAATATTCATTAGTTAATATTTTGAATTCTTTTGAGAGTATAATGATTATAACTATTAACGCAGGAAACAAAAATACAAACGACTGTTTTCAACAAAGATGTTCATGCATGGAACAACTCTTTTCAACTTAATCAAAGTTACTACATTATTAATGGAAAGTTAAAAGGAGTTAAACCAAACCTTTAATTTGTGCATAAGTACCTCAAAAGTAGAATTCATGAACAACACAGAGTTTATAAAGGACAAAGATCAATTTAAGATTCAACAATTTTTTAATGGACTTATTTCCTTCGATGAAGTTGAAAAGATCACTAATGGGAGTTTCTTTGGTAAATTTTAGTAAATATTTTTTTGTGTATTAAACCCATAAATAAAATCTTATTTGAAAATACATTTTTTTCAGGTGGATATGATGTGTAGTTTAATCAAAGTAAAAGCACTAAATGGAGAATGACGAAGCATAAGATGAGAAGTAATTGTTACAAATGGAAGGTAACTTTATATTTACTATGCATCCTTGATATAAAAAGTTTCACGTTATTAATTTTTTTTCATAAAGATACCTATTTTTACATATATAGGTATGATAAAAAAATCATGACCATATGGGGAGAATTAGTTGAAATCAAAGGATACATACTATAGAGCCTTGAAAGTGACAAACCACTGCTTGCCTTTTGTGATGTGAAAAGCTCAATTTAGCAAGGTATGAACCTCCTCAAATTTTATATTTGAATCAGGTTTCAGACAACATAAGGTATCGCAAAATTTATTACTCTTGGCAAAATTGGGGATTTTTTACTTTCCATGATATCTATTTGTAGTTTGCTAATCAATCCACAATTTGAAACGGTCAACAATCTCCAACAATGGTAAACAACACATCTTTCTTCGCACATATTCATATGTGATGACCCAGACCGTCATGATTGGCACCCACACTAACCCTCCAGTGAGAGAACCATTACAACAACTCAACCTAACAAATTTTATGAAAACTAAGGCATTTAAGATACGGAAGCAGGTTTAAATGCAGAAATTATATAGAGTTCCCATAAACTCCAAGGTTTAAACAAATAACTAACCAAACTAATGTGGAAATTCAACTCCTAGAACCTGAAAGTCAATGTACTAAACGAGAAAATCATCTAAAGAACTAGTCTAAGTCCGAATAGAATGGACTAGAAAAAAAGAGAACTCAAGGCATCCCGGAAGAACTAGCTCACCTTTCAATTCGAATCGGCGATCACTGATCTTCTAAACGAGGTTTGTCAATAGCCGCTAGAAGATGTCATGTACTCAACAAAAATAAGAGCAAGTGTAGTATCAATACACAACCACTGTGTACTGGTAGGATCACACGGTTATCCCACTAAGTGTAACATACATTAGTCAATACAACAGTATAATCACATGCACATATCGAACATATACAATATCATCAACATATACAAACAATGAACAACTTCACAATTCTCACATATCACAGTTATATCAATTTAGAGCAACATACAGTATTCCAATATCAATCATCATTAGATAAGAACGAACTCATCACAAATAGATACACAACACAATTCAATGGTCCTCTCACGCAACTCAATTCAATGGTCCTCTCATGGAACCCGAACCCAAACCCAAACAGTTAGTATACCGAAACATGGTATCCAATCCCATAATTATGCTGGAATGTGGCAACCGATCCCATAGTTATGTCATAACGTGGCAACCGATCCAAGTTAGTTATGCCGGAACGTGGCAACCGATCCAAGTTAGTTATGCCGAAACGTGGCAACCGATCCATTCAACACACCACAATCACAATTACAAGTATATCTGGGTTCCTTAACGAGTTATCTAACTACTCATGTAATTAAATTCATTAATAGATCTCTCATTTGTTACCAGTTTTTCCTAGACCTCACTTACTCCGATTTCTTCCAAATCTGGTCTAGGCTAGGAAATCTCAAGTTACTATCATCCCCACATGGTACGTAATTGAAGATTTCTATTTATTACTTTGAAATTAGAAGAATGACAACATGACCGTACACAAGATTGACATAAGTTTAATGCCATGCATACTAATGCAAACAGTCCGCCAAGTGAAAATTATTGATATTCTAAATGGTTCACTTGTCATTGTGAAGGTACTTTCCTCTGCAAATATAAAATCTAGTGTGTTGTCAAATTACATGTTAAGAATGTAATTAACTATTTTTTCTTAATTTTCATATAGGACATGTAGTATAAGTTCAATATTAAGATTTTCGGCATTGACAATAACACTGACCCATGGTATCATGCTTGCAAGAAATGCTACAGGTGAGTTAATGTTATAAGCAACAGTGCAACTTGCCTACTATAGGTAAAGATATTGATTATCGGGAGAGGTAAACTACATAAACGAGTGTAAAAAAATCTTATTTACTACACCAAATAAATTAACAATCAATGATTAAATGTTGAGATGAGCTTAAGATATAGTTATAAAAAAAAATGTAGACTTACTGATTAAATCTTGAAATGTGTTTTAGATATCAGTTAAAGATTGATGTCGCTGCTGATGAATAATTTCTATGGATACATTGTTTGATGTGACACAATACTATTTTATTGCAACGTAAAAGACTGTGTTCACTCTACATCTGCGAAGGTAAATCATTTAATCTATAAAATATAAGCCCTACAAATAATGTTATCCTTTTTTGGTGAAATACTAATATATTAGGGTTTCCTATTCTACAGAAAGTTGAATCTGAATACTATCATAAGTTGGTATTAAGTAAGGGGAAGGAATTCATTGTAACACCCCAGAAATTGTTTGACCTAAGACTTGAACCATTTTTCATAGTGAATAAATTTTTACTAAGGAATTTAATAATTTCTTAAGCGTTAGGGTTACTAGATGTAGCACCTTCAGTTCCAAGAAGAACTAAAGAGAATTCATTCAAGTCATTCCTAAGTTCCTTTAAATTTTGGGTCAACATCAAACGACCAAAACCTTATGTACAAGATGATTTAGGTGGCCCATAAATTATCAAATAAAAGGTATTTGAATTATCTTTCCAACACCACTGAGTTTGCTAAATTTCGAGCTCGTATGAGGGAGATATGCCCGTTTGAAGTTGGGCTGTCCAAATAAGGAAAGTTACCCGAAAATAGTAAGGGGTATTTTGCTCTTTTCCTTACCCAATCAGATTAAATTCATTTTTAATACGGTATTAGGGGTCTAATCTGATTAGGTTCAGTTTTATAATCCTAATATGTGCCTAGGGTTTTAGAAAAGAGTTCAAGAAGAGAAAAGAGGAAAAGGATCAAGGCATTCGTCGAGGTTCTTAAGTTTTGTTGCGGATTTTCGCCATGGGTCTGGTCCCTAAGAGGTATGTAAGCTTCCATAGTGTTGAGTTTGTTCACCCACACGCCAATCATGTTAATTTCAGCGAAATTCATTCTAGAAAGTTGAAAGTTTGGTGTTCTTGAATTGTATTCTTTAAATTGGCTTTCGTTCTTGAGTTTAGATGAGATTGATGAGTTCTTGAGGAAATCGTGTCGATTTTAGAGTTGTGTTTGATTAAATTCTTGTGTACATGTAGCGGGTATCTGAATCTAAAGAGATATTGAGAAAAAGAATCAAATTTAGGCTAATTGGGGTTAGAAAATGAAGAAGGAAAAAGTTGAGCAAATCTGGCACTCCACTCCACGTCGTGGACCTGCCCTCCCTATGCACAAAATTTCTATCCGTGTCTCAGAGTGGTCGCAGACCCCTCTTCCTAAAAATTTATTTCGCGATCAAATATTAAAATGCATCTCTGCGTCGCGGACTTGCTTCCAGACACTGATTTCTTGATCGTTTCTCATGTTTAACTATCTAAAAACACTCCTAATCATTACTATATCCTTCATATAACAAATCATAAACTTGAATTCATAATTAATATTCAATGAAGTGTTAAGAGCCAACTCTTGAGAGTTCTTTGAGTCTTTTGAGGAGTTTTCTACAAATTCAAATAAATTGTTTTAAGACTCAAGTAAGTGAGCATGAGAGTGAGGAGAATGTATTCATGAGTCTACACTATCAACAAGATCCTTCATATCATGAACCATAACTCTTGGAGTCATAATTCACATTCAAGAGAGAGTTAAGAGTAAAGTTCAAGAAAGTTTTTGAGTCTAATCGTGAATCCTTTGGGATCAACTATTGATTTGAACTGAGTTTTGAGGAAGTAAGTATGAGAATGAGATGAGTCGTATACATGATTTTTATATTATTATTTAGACCTTTCAGTCGAGTCGTTCATACCCATAAATTCCTCATGAACTCCATCAGTTGAGTATCTTTGAAAGGGGTAGTATCTTCAAATTCTAAGTCTTGAGTATTGAGTTCCTAATCATTTTGGGATTATATTCCTAATCATGAGGCTACTACACGTTACCCATGAAGTTCCTTGAGCTGAGTAATTCATGCCCATAATTACGCATGCACCCTACACTACAAGAAAACTGCTTTTTAAAGACCAACATTTAGCGACAGTGTTTTAATCTCGTCCCTAAAAATATACTAATAGGGACGGAGTTTATTTCTGGTCCCAACTTAGCGAAGAGTTCTGATCTAGTCGCTAAAAGAAAACAAATCTCGTCCCTATATCTGGCAAAGTAAAAGAAACAAAATAAAAGTACTATATATAAACACCCCCACCCCCTTTTAATAAAACCCTATCCTCTCTATCGTTTTTTCTATGTGAAAGCTCGTAAATCCAAAATAATGGACTCTTTCAAATTTCTCTCTCAAGATCTGGAATCTCAATCAAAATCTATCTGAGGTGGCTGAAGATTCACAATTTGGCTGAAAGATATGTATATTCGAACAGGTTTGTCTATTTTCTTCGTCTTTTCTTATTGGATTTAAAACAAGAACTTTTGTAATCGAAGAATAATGACTGTTTGAGAATGACGATTTTCGAAATTGATTTTACTTAATATTGATTATTTTGTCATGAGTTCTATTACTTGGAGTATTGGGCTTTGTGTGAGGAATGGTGGTTAGGGTTAGATATTAAAAAGGGCTTTGAGGGGAAGGAGGATTGGGGCATGAAGCTATTTCCCGTTAATTATTTGATTCGTATGAGAAAATAAATTTAGGGAACAGAACTGTTGTGTTTTTGCCTTTTGGTATGGTGAGTGAGCCTACTCACAATTGAGATAACAAAACTTTCTATTTTCTCTAGTACGTTCAAAGCAATAAATTAGTTCATGTTCAATCTTGCATAATGATTTTGTAAATTTTCCTTAAAGTGTAAAACATTAGACAATTTAACAGGGAAAGTAGATATAAGAAAAATCGAAATCAGACATATGAATTATGATATTGATCTGAAGAAGACCATTAGTCTTCTGGAAACTTGCTTGGATACGTGAGGTTAAGCTACAATTATGGCTTTTATTATGAGGTGAATTAGTTGAATTCAAACAATACGTGAGGTTAGGCTATAATTATGGTTTTGAGAACTATGTAAGCAATGTAGTGAAGTTAACACTTATTAAATAGTATAATTCACTATTTAAAAAAAATATTAAGCTGACAATTTTTTATACTACTCATTTAACTATCTGGAGTGTGTTGTCTTAGAAGACAAAAATACTTCATGAGAACATGTTGATGAGTAATCCTGAGTTGTTTACTTGATTAAATATTACTTGCTATTGATGTACACATTTTGAGATTCTTCTATTTCTTTATATTATGTTCTCTTTAAGCATTGCAACTAGCTTAGCAAATCTTATACCTAGAACTTGCTAAAAGTTAATAGAAAAAGAAAATCCAAAAAAGATAAATAGGTATTGACATGATTCAACAATTAGATTTTAATGATTAGTACTATATCTCAATGATGTTTTAAGAAAAGAGTGTGTGTTTTATCTCCTTTAGCATCCACAATGAGATGAGAATGAGGTGTTTCAATGGCTTAAAATAGCTTCTACGAGCATTAGCAAAAGAAGAGGTTCTCTATTGTTCTTAGTTGCTTCTTATGTATGAATTTGTTAGTTGAAGCTTCAACACTAGTTGTTTGCTATGTTTTTTTTCTTTCTAAAGGTGTTATGTGATAGCTATAAACTTTTATCACTACCTCGTTGAAATGTATGTGTTTTCCCTGCGTCTTTTCTTTTAATGTTGAAAGGATTCAGTTAACTATTGTGTTTAATATTTTACTTTCTTTCATTAGTGCTGATTGCATCTTTTGCTCTAGTAAAATTGGATTGAAGAAATCTTAGATGATTAAATTTCTTTAATGAGCTTTGTTTCAATTATTCTAGTATCTCTTATTTTAACTCTTCATTCTCTTAGCATCTTGCTTCTACTACATGACTTATCTTATACTTGACCAGTTCCAAAAGATGTGGTACTTCCATTGAAAGAGTTCACTGGTCTGATTCTATGCACATTGAAAAGTACTTTCTTAATCGCAAAATATGTGTCACTTTAGCAATATAATTTGTCATGTAAACTTTAATGTTTTATTTGAATAATAATTCAAGTAGTTGTTGGTCTATATTACAAGACATGTTGATTTTCTGCAGATGCAAATAAGACAAGTGTAATCATAATTTCAATTCTGTCTGTTTTCTGGAAGGCATAAGAACTTGTTTGATTTTAGCATCTCATGAGACCAAGACAAGTTCATCTTAAGGAGTATAGGTTAGTGTTATTTTCGGAGGGTTCATAGTAGAAGTTATTTGTTTATCATTTATTCTTATCTATGGAAATTTAGTGGTTATGACTATTGGCTTTGCTGCAGTTTTAGAAAATTGGTCGCATCTTTGGAACTTCTACGGAATTTTTAAAGAGTTTCGAGGCAAGTACCTTCTTCAATGAGTTACTCTGAAACTTTTTACCTTACTGATTATATTTTTTTATGCATCGAGCTAATTGTTGAGTAACTTGAAACAACTAGAAATTACTATTTGGTCTTTTAAGATTGGAAGACGAGATAAAATATACTTTGAGATCTTTTAAATATTTATAGGAGCTACAACTACAACTTGCTTATATAATGTGGAAAATTATATATGAAGTTTAAACTTTCATTACTAGGAGGAATCAAACACTCCTTACTGATTCTTTTAAGAGTTTCTCAAATGCATAAAAACCTCTTGCTTCCTTTTAACTATAGAATATATTCACAAAACGATGCTTCCTTTTTTCTTTAGTAAGTTATACAGAACTAGTAAAGCATGTGTTAATTCAATTCACAAGATTTAATACTTTTAGGATGGTGAATATGAGAAAAGATTAAACAATTTGCTATAGTTTTTTGATTGAGGTCATCAAAACTTGCATACTTTAAGGAATTATTCTATATTCTTGAGTTAGATCACTGTTAAAACTTAGTATAAAATATATTACTCCTTGTGTTATGAAAATTGGACTTTTCTGTGTAAGCACTTGACAGTAGCTCAGTTAAAGTTGCACATTATTCAGCCAATACATTCTGCATAAGGTATCTAGGACATGCTTGTGTATCATCTTGATTTTGAAAATTAGCGCCCTTTATTTTGAAATTAAACTGAGCAGACATTGGCCAAATTTTATGTCTTTGATCATTGCAGGTGCATTAAACTATTGGTTTTCATCAACACACTATAGTGATGATAATTGTAATAGAAAAACAGTATCACAATCCCATATTTGCCTAGTGTAACAGAAGCTCATCTCTCCTCCATGGACTTAACAGAAATTGGACCTAGAATTGCTCGAAATAGCTTGTTAGCCGTGACATTTTTCAGACGTGGAAACTGCTGGTGCTGGAACTCAAAAAAGCATTGTCAACTGAATAAACCAACAAGACATCAACATTTGTATTATTTTATAAAGGATGATATTTTGTTTTTGTTGGTGAAGTAGAAGCTGGTGTAAATACTGACGTGATTGATGTAATAAATTGTGTATTTATATACATGTATATATGAAAGTAGAGTATGATAAATTTTTGCATGTGCCACTAATTATTGCTAATAAATTTTTTATTACAATTTAAAAAATAAGAGTTAGCTGGTCCTAAAAAGCCCACTAAATTGGTGGATCTTGTATGCAAGGACCAGTAAATATGGTCCCTAAAAGTGTTTTTTAGGACTAGATTTTTGCTACTAGGGAACAGAAATGCAGTCCCTAAAACAATCTTAGGGACCAGTTTTATACCAGTCTCAGAAACAATTTAAGGACCGGCCTGTTCATCCCGTCCTTAAAGACTATTAGCGACGGAGGTTATAGGGACGGAGTGGCGACCAGATTTTGTGGTCGCTATGGACCTTTAGGGACTAGAATCTCACTTTTAGGGACCGGTAATCCCTTCGTTATTGACTGTTTATCTTGTAGTGCTATTAGTCAAGTAGTTTAGAGATGAGTAGTAGCATTGAGTCTTGAGCTCTGAGTACTGAGGTTCTTATTTGCTATTAAGATCCATGAGTTGAGTCGTTCATGTTCATAATTCCACATGAACCCTATGATTTGAGTTATAAATTTTAAAAAGCTTTTTAAAGCCAACACTTGAGTTCTTAAACTGAGTTTTGAGAAAGTAAAGATGAGTTTTGAAAAAAGAGTTGTCAAAAACATGATTAGTATGACAATTTAGTATGCCATCAATGTCTAAGCAGTATAGTATCTAAATATACCATTAATGTTTATGCAGTATGACTTCCCGAGTCATCAATGATCATATTATAGTATGATTTTGATGTATTTTTTAGAAAGAGTTTCCGAGTATGAGTTGAGCGAGAGTATAAGGGACTGTGTATTCCCAGAGGTGTCAATTTTTACATTGGTAAAATAGAAAATGAGATTCTAAATGAGTTATGAGTTTAAAAGATTTTAGTGCAGCTATCTCTTTTAAGAGAAATATTTTGATTAATAATCTCAACCCAGAGAAAGAGTTATGTTTTTAAACATATGAGTTGAGTATATTTTAGAAATAGTATTGAGCACCGATATGGGGACGCGTTCATAATAACTCAAGTCTCCATAAACCATGTAACCAATGTTGGTAGAAAGGGCCATACTTTTTACTTGATTCCTTAATGATTTTTAGCATAGACTAGTGGATCCACTTAGTTGAGAGGTTCTATACCCCGGCAAGATATAAGACAGTTCAGGCAGCGTGGGCGAGACGTTGTATCATCACATAGCTCATAGTGATGGTTGTCGGTTAGAGAAACTCCCACAAAGTTATATTACATTTTATTATATACAAATTGAGTTGTTATTGTACTCTTCAATACATTGAGTTGCTATCTACTGTTTTAAAAGCTTTACATATATTGCAACTTTTATTGTTGCTTTATTCTTGAGTATCTTGAGTTGAACTGTGCTTCATTTAGTCTAGTACCTTATTGTTCTGTTGAGTCCCATTTCACCGAGTTGAGAACGTTATTACTCAGTTGAGAACATTATTACTGAGTTGAGAACCTTATTACGGAGTTGAGAACCTTATTACTTAGTTGAGTATCTTATCCTTGAGTACTTCTGAGTTGAGTAAGTTTGAGTAGTTTTGAGTATCCTTGAGTATTCTTTGAGTTGAGTAAGTTTGAGAAGAGGTAAGTATGTTTCTTTTCTACCAGTAAAAGCTTACGCTTATGCTTTAGATATCCCCTTACATGCTCGTACATTCCATGTACTGAGCCATTTGGCCTGGATCATTTCATGATGCAGATACACGTACTCAGGATCATCAACGGGCACTTCGTTGATATCACATGCAGTTCGAGTTAGCTATGGAGATCCTCTGTGCATCCGGAGGGTTCCACTTGTACTTTCAGTTATATCAGCTGCTAGGATGTCGTGGGTCTTTATCCGACTTCCATCTTTGTCAGTTAGAGGCTTCATAGATAGACAATAGAGTTTGAGAAGTCTTTTTCATTTATTTTATTATATGATTTAAAGACATAAGTTGCCTATTTTATGGTGATTTTAATATATTACTTTCATTCAGAGTTATTCATTTGAGTTAAAGATTTGTAATGGAGTTCAATGAAGTTTATTCAGATTTTAAGCTTTTGTATGCTTGGGTTACTCTTCCGCTTGTAGTCATCTAGGATGAGGGTCCGCTTGGGGACCAACAATGGTCTTCGAGTGCCGGCCACATCCAGGGTGTCGACTCGGGTTGTGACAAACTTGGTATCAAAGCACATAGTTCAAGTTTCCTAGGTTGTCTATGAAGCCGTGACATTAGGGTCTTGTTTATGGTTGTGAGGGACCCACTTCTATAAACAAGGGACTACAAGCATTTAAGAAAAGTTGCTTTTCTATCATACTCTTGATAGTGCAATAAAGCTATGTCATAGAGATTTATTCATACTCGTGTGTTTCTCAAATTCATTCATTAGACTACCCCTCATACTAAAGATGATTGAAAAGTAAATCCCTAGATCCTTATGGATGAGTTATTCTTGAGCAAGTTATGAGACTCTAGAGGGGCTTGAGAGAAGCTCATGAGTGAGTAAGTGTCCAGTTTTAGAGGAATGCACCCATATTCATATGAATAGTGCATTTGAGCAAACAACCAGTTGTACATTCTTCCCTAAACCTTATTCATCTGAGATCCTTATGAGGAAGTATGTTTAGAGCTTGGGTAGTATTTTCACCCAAAAATGTAGCATTAGTTACGAGATCATGAGCAGTAGTAGTGAAAGAGCCTAGAGTTAGAGAAAAGTATGCAGAGGTTTAGTGATTTACGAAAGGGAGACAGTGTTTTGAAGAGCTATGTTACTATATGCATGCACCTAGTAAGTAAATAATGAAGAGTTTTCCGTTATGGGTAGACTAAGAGGTGATGAGTTGTGAAGATTCCATCATAGGAAATAGAGTGTGTTGTAGCTAGAAAGGAGTTGGTGATGAAGTGTCATTGTGTAGGAAATGACCAAGTGTAAGTGTTAAATAGAAGAGAAGGAGTATACATGAGGTGATAGATCTAAGCTAGGCTTATGATTTTGGAGGAGAACCCTTAATTTTCAAAGTGTTATAGAACTAATTAGGCATTGATGTATAGTGAATGAGTGAATAGTACTCAAGTTATGAAGGGTAATGTGATAGTAAATTGTAAGTATGAATACTAAGAGGTGAGGATTGACTATTTGTCATAAGGTCCTAGTGGACGAGTGTTTCTCAATTTGTATCAAGTAGTTGTAAGTTAGTATAGTAAGCGAGCAATCATATTAATATTTGGGTTTAGTCATAAATATTAAGCTTGAATTTGAGATAAGTGTCATGTCAAAATAATGGTAACATGAGGGTGGTGATGTTAGTCTTGAGATTTAATCTAGAAGACATGACATAGAGTAGGTGAGGAATTGAGGTAATAAGCTGCAATAAATATGAGTGGTACAAGTAAGAGACCCTAACGTTTAGATAAGAAGTGAAGTGTGGCTAAGTCAGAAGAGTAACAAGAGCATTAAGAGGTGTGCCGAGATGGTATATTACCAGATGAGGCTACAATTAAGTTATAATTTTTCACGTGTGCCTAGATAGAATAATTGAGTTGTCAATGTGGCATAAGTCCATAGCTTTCAGGTGATAGCTTTACACCTAAGGGGGAGATGATAAGATGAGAAATCAAGTCGAGTGTTGAGAATTTCTTAAGGAGCTGGTTAGTAAGAGTCCATGGAGCTGTTAGAGTACTAAGCTTGAATGTGGTGTTGTTAAACATTAGGTGGTTCTTGATATGAGCACAATGTGGTAGTAAAGAGTAATAGTTTTGGGATGAGATTCCCTATAGAGAGGTATAGAACCCGAACCTAAGGATTTCATTTAAGCTTGAACATAGTAATAGCATACCATTAAACTCAGACCTTAGTAAGAGTAACCCCATTCCATACTCAGTCCAGTCGTCATTCGAGGACGAATGATCCTAAGGGGGACATATTGTAACACCCAAGATAAATTTTGATCTAAGACTTGAACCATCCTTCGTATTGAGTAAGTTTTTACTAAGGAATTTTTTAAAAAAAAAATCAGTGTTGAGGTCACTAGATTTAGCACATTGAGTTCCAAGAAGAACTAAAGAGAGTTCATTCAAGTCATTCATAAGTTTCTTTATGTTTTGGGTCAACTTCAAACGACCAATGTCACGCCCCGAGCCTACACCCTCGGTGGGACTGGCACTAGGGAACCATTTCTGGCCCTAAGCGAACC
Source organism: Solanum tuberosum (assembly GCF_000226075.1). NCBI lineage: Eukaryota > Viridiplantae > Streptophyta > Magnoliopsida > Solanales > Solanaceae > Solanum > Solanum tuberosum. Next base: position 2,372,196 of record NW_006238948.1, on the reverse strand, counting down.
TTTGGCCTGGCTTAACTTATAGCGGAAGACTTAAAGCATTAATACAAAGATTCAAATGCACTTTAAAACAACTGTCTCAAATAAACGTAGAACGTTTAAGGATAAATATTTAAATTAGCCAAAGTGGAAACTCAAGTTTTTTAGCAAAACATCTGAAATACAAGACTAAAGAACTCATATCTAACTGTCTATGAAGCCTCTAAATACTGAGAGGGATGTCGGTACAAGACCCCCAATCATCGTAACAACTGACTAACAAGAAATAAATAGGGAATCCTTCGGAAGCAATGAGGCTCACCAACGAACTCTGAGTGCTCAACTAGATCAATGAGGCATTAATGTTGATCATAGTTACCTGTATCTGCATCATAAAATGATGCATGCGAAATGGCATCAGTACATTGAATGTACGAACATGCGAGGGGAAACTAAATATGACATAAGCTTGAAAGGAATCTAAAAATAATACTTACCTTAGATTTACTCAACTCATGGATACTCAACTCAAATGCAAAGTAAAACAACAATAAAGGTGCAGTTTATACAAAGCATTTAAAACAGTAGGTGACAACTCGATGTATTAAAGAAATACAATAACAATTCAGTTTACATATAAAGTAATACAATACTGTCTGAGTTTCTCTAATCGACAACCATCACTAAGAGCTAAAGTGATGATACAACGTCTCGCCCACACTAGCAGAACGGTCTTATACCTTGCCGTGATATAGAACGCCTCAATTAAGTGGATCCACTTGTCTATGCTAAAAATCACTAAGGAATCATCTAAAAAGTTTTACCCTTTCTTACCCACGATGGCTACATGGTTTATGGAGACTTGAGTTATTATGAACTCATCCCCGTATCGGTGCTCAATACTACTCCCAAATATATTCAGCTCATATGATTTAAAAACAAAAAACTATTTCTGTGATTTGAGGTAATTACTCAAAGGCTCTCTTGGAAATCAGTGTTTCTTCTCTTGTTTAAATGTGAAAACATTTACTGTTTGGGAATACATAGTCCCGATTTACTCTTTTTGAAGAAATGAACTTCAATCTCTACTTTTTACTCAACTCATAACTCAAGTCTTAAAACAATGTTAAAACGTTTGCAAACCACATTTGGAACTCTATGAAATTCTCTTGACTTGACTCTTAACGTTCCTGGAATAGAATTATGGATTCAAGACTCATGATCTCATGTTTATGGATTATTTCATGGTGTTTAGACATACCTTAGAGTGTTTAAATCAACTAGAAAACTTAGGTACGTTGCTAGGGGACTAAAATGGAAAGAAGTGGGAAACGGTAGAGGACCTGGCGTCCCTGGCGCTCTAAGTGTCGGCGGGCGACAGAGGCAAAACTTCAGAGTCTGGGTTGCGGCGTGATTTCATGTATCAAGACACTTCATCCAATGCTAAGTGTCAACGATCGTTAGTTAGTAATATAACCCAACTAAATGAGTTGGGGTCGAATCCCACAGGGAGTGGTACGTGTTTAAGATTCAACAGCAAAGTACGAATATGTTCAGATCAATCATAGGAATAGACATTATCGAAGGAAAACATATTTCAAATCAATCAGCAGACCTTCTTTTCTTCATTCTTTCAGCTGCCTTGTTCCTTTTTGCGCATTAGTGTCCACGATTTGTTCATCAATCCATATACCTGTAAATCAAGGTTTTTACATCAGTTATTGGCACAAAACAAGCATTTGAGGACACTAAATCTATCCAAATAAAGCCCTAAATGAGTCCAAATCGTGGACTCATCAACACCCCCAACTTAAACTTTTGCTTGTCCACAAGTAAAACTCAAGTTCAGCACTTCAAAAAGAATGTCTCAAACAGTTCTACACAAGACTCAATCATGAATTTACACAAAAGACTCAACTTACTCATGCAAGGATCAATAGTGCACTCAAAGATTCAAGTTGTGACTCACCATTATCAAAGATTCTCAAGTTCACAATACTTGCTTCAAATGCAAGTTCAAGCTCAATAAAGGTACTCAAATGTCCTCACATAAAGAATGATTCCATATTCACACATAATGGCTCAACAATCTAAAGCTTCGGAATCACATACAACACTCACACTCACAAAGATGAACACAATGCATGATTTCACCCATAGGTTTGCTCTTATTTTCCAATCAACACTTGTTTCAGCCACTCAAGATAAAAATGGTTTTTTCAAAGCTTGTAACGGGGCTGAGTGTAAAGGTATGGTCATTAGACTCTGTGGCGCTATCCTCATGACATGTGGTATGAACAACACTTTCTTTCCTTTTCTTCATCATTCTCATTCATGCTCAAAATTCACCCCAATATTCACCTTCCATGGAATACTGGACACCCCATTTTCTTTTGCAACTTTATTTATAACTTTTTCATTATTTTTCTTTTTCATCTATCTTTTCTTTGTTTTTTGTATGGAGGGGTTCCATCTTTCTCAAAACCACGTGTCAAAGAGGACTTCTTTCCATATATTTATTTGGCTTCTCTTTTCACCGCACCCCCAACATAGGATTTTGTCATATGTTTGCTATTCAAACAAACCACAAATCATGAAGATTAAGGGTGAAAGGATGAAGAAAGGTCACAATTTCATCAAGTTTCTCCCAAGGAAAGGCTAAGGCTCAAAAGGTGTTCAAGCGAAGTTCACACACTCACAAGGTAGGCCACAAAAGAGGTATAATGTCAAATTGTTTCACTCTTTAAAATTACAAACTAAGATCATTTCAAGAGCTTGCATCAGTTAGTCAACCGGACCAACAGGGCAAATTATAGGTGTCATCACACATGGTTCACGGTAGGCTCATCACACAAGGCATTGACACCAATGTCAAACAAGACTCCACACTTTCTCTAGTGTGTAATGTGCATCACAAGGGACTCATTTGATAACCGGCTAGTGACAATGAGATGCAAAAAAATCACATATTGCCTACGCAACTACATTTGGACTCATTGTAGCCTCACATTCATTTTTGTTTGATTATGAGCACTATTCAAATCATCGGTATTGATCAAAACCAATACTCAAATTTGCAAGAGAACAACCACATTCAAACACAAACAAGAGGTGGCACAAAATATTTTGGAAGGATTCAAAAATCATTTACAATTTAAACAAGGAGCCACAAGCTCAAACATCCACAAAACAGTGCTAAAACACAATTAATAGCACAAAACACAAATATATAAACAGAACAATAATCACAAAAGGTGGGCCTCACCCCACCATAAAGCAAAAGTTATTTGTCCTCAAATGCAAGCAAAATATCAAAAAGCCAATAAAAATAAGACAGAGAGGGAGGTAAAAAGGGATGTTATCTACACAGTCGCTCTATCTTTCGGGGCATCAGTGCCCGGTGTCACATCAATAGTGCTTGATCCACTAGGACCTGCTATAGACGACTCTGTTAGTGATGTCTTCTGGATCACCAACAGTACAATCATCTCCTCTAGATCTGGAAAGTCTCCATATATGCTCTCTTCCCTCACCTATATATGCTCCTCGTCGGTCTCTGCCTTCGACTCAGCTGTTGTGCCATCCCTATGTATGTCCCCGGTGGTGGCTGGAGGAATCTCACAAGTCTCTGGGGCATCAACATCATCAGGTGCCTCCAATAGGGAAGTGAAATTAGTGGACTTCAAGTAGTCCACGTCCTTTCTCAGATCTGTAACCTTGGCTTTCAATCCATAACCTTGGAAATCTCCTCATGTCTGCTCTCACAAGCCTCAACTCTAGAGTGAGAGTGTCAATGGAAGTCCAGAGGGGTTCAGTGGAGCAAGAAGGTCACTCTCGATCATCCACGGGACGACAGCCTCTAGATGGGTAGCCCTCACGTCAGCCGAATAGGCCAGGTGCCTCATCTTCAGGATCATAGCTTGAGTAATCTAGGAGGGCTGGGAAGAGGTAGAACCACTTGGAGCCTGTAAAGAAGAAGTAGGAGCAGCTGTACATGAAGGCCCGGAGGCCAGAGTACGCAAAGATGCCTCTGCAGGTACACAATCAATCTCCACCTCCGGAGATGTATCCACCGGAATTTCACTCCTCTTGTCCGCCTCCTCCCGAGTGTACTCGGCTTCAATACGCTGGATGTCAGTGGAGGATGAAGGGGTAACCTCAAAGCTTGTAGTAGCATCCCTAGGAACTCCAGCATGCCGGCACAACTCTGTGATTAGCACCGGGAATGAAAGGGATGTCTGCCTCTATTTGGCCCTCATGGCCATCTCCTGCTCTATGATAAGTCCCATGTCAATGCTCTTCTTAGACATAATCGACCCAAGGCAGGCCGCCTTAGGATGGCAGAGAATGGACTCATTTTAGAAGGGCATAATGGAGCTGCTGATGAATCCAAACCAATATCGTGCAGCTACACTTAAGTCCCTCTTCTCGATCGGGACTCCTGCCTCAATCCACCTTGGGGTGGTGTCTGAGATGAGGGGAGCCAGCCAACCCTTGAGTTCATCCAATGATGCCGTAGTGGTAGACAAATTGGGGTAGTCAAAGTCTGACCCCTGTCAAGTACCGCATTAATGTGATCACGGCTACAGCGCCCTACTGTCCCCGTACCATAATGGACCCACCGATCTGAAATCATTGGCCTTCTTCTTCCTTTTAGGCACCAGGTCACCATATGCAGAGTAGAACTCCCAGACCCATATAGGGATGTATGGACCCCGAGGCCTAGTGAACTGCCCAAAACGATGGTACTAGAGTGTCTCCCTCACCGCGGAGTATTTTCCCTCTAAGCCCTCTGTCGAAAGTAGCTTCTCTTGAAGAATCGTTCGCAACCCATCAACTTTGAATCTGTTAAGTAGCCATGGAAGAGGAACTAATGGTGGCACTGGAGCTACAGGAGGTGCCAGAGCTGGCACTGTGACTGCTGCTGGGGTGCCTGCTTGAGCTCTAAAGGAATCAGGGCGAGACCTAGCATGGATCTCAGCCTACCGGGACTGTAGTAGTTGGTCATCTTTCGGCTTAGATAACACAGCTTGGGAGTTACAGGCCTCTCCCTCACTTTCGGAGTTTCTTATCGGAGTCTCAGATGCGGGCCTCTTGCCCTTACCTTATCCTCCCTTTGGAGGCTCTTGCCTTCCCTTTTTAAGAGGGTTGGCTCCTCCTTCATTTATAGTTATACCCCGTGCTTTTTTACGGGGCGGCATATCAATGTTGGTTCTTTCCATATCTGCAAACTATCATAAAATGTTAGAAATAATTCAAGCAAAAGCATAGAAGAAAAAAGTTACCGATATACTAGCTGATCGATTCAGTGAGTTGCCAAATCACTCGGGATCGCGGAAAGGATTAGCTCAAATATTCCGAGAAAAATTGGCATGTCGGCGATGGGAAGGGCCATTCGGCGAATCGCCAACAACATTCGGCAAGAAAGGACTAGCCCATCGAAAGTTACAGTGGATTTAGGGATTAGGGCCACAGAAAAGGCGATCAAGGAAGACCTTCGGTGAGTCACCGAGTGCACTCGGAGAACTTATGCTTCTCGCTAAAAGTTACAGAACCTTATTCAAGATTAAGCAAGAAATTAAAGGCAATCAAGGGAACTTCGGCAAACCGCCGAGTGATTCTTCGAGCTCGACCCAGCTCACCAAATGACCCAACATTAATACTTTCAACCCCAACTTCCAAATTCAACCCCGTAGCCCCCAAAAACAAAATCAATTTATGCACCCATACAATTAAACGAAGACCCATTACACCCATGCCCCCGGGATACTCAAACCTCTCCCAGTTTGGCCAAATTTGGCCATTTAACGACTTTTTTCCTTTAGGAATGACGTAAACCGCTCCATCATTGGGCAAAATACGTCATTTGGCACAACTGCAGGTTACTTAGACTTCACTTGACTAGACCCAACAACATGCAAGCACAACCTCACAATTTTAATTAATTTTAAGGCCAAAATACTTGGGAATTCAACAATAAAGGCATTACAGACAACATATTCTAATTAAAACAAGCACACACAAAAAATAACGATCAGAGAGGCCCAGCACACATCACTAAGATCAAAAGCATTGCATAAGAGTAAAATTGCTAAATATAAACTCGGGATTCGGAAAACCAACCTTTTAAGCCGAATAATCAAGTTGTAAAGCTAGGCGACAATGATATCCAACTCCGAACACAACTTAATGACCAGAAAGCGATCAATATACAAGAAATAGGGAAAATATTGTGCGGGTGTGAGTTTAGGAATTTTAAAAGTGAGAGAAAGTGAAAGAGTTTGAAACTTTAAACCTTTGGCCTTTAAAAACCATTCGGCGACAAAAGGTTTGCTCGCCGACCCCCTCGGTAGCACGCCGAGTGGGCACCTACCTCGCCAAGTTTTATAGGACCTCTAGTTAATCTGGGGGTCCAAAGGGCGGACTAAGTCGTGATCGCCGACCTGACCGGCAATTCGCCTATCAGCTCCTGGGCTCGCTGAGTTTTACAGACTCCAATTTTAAAATGTCTTCAATACAATGGCGATCCAAGTCGGGCTCGCCATTCTCTTCAGCGAGTCACCAACTGGACTTTTAGCTTGCCAACCTGCATTTGTCAAACACAATCTACACTTCAACCTGCAAAATCAACGCACGATTATTTTTAAAACAAAAATAAAGCGATAAACACTTGGGTTGCCTCCCAAGAAGCGCCTTAGTTAACGTCGTGGCATGACTTCCCCACTCTATCTTGATTTGTGGGGTAGAGACAAGACAACACATGACCCATTTGGGTCTCCATATGGAATGGGAAAGAGTCATCTGATTCAGCAGTGAGACATTCCCTTTTTTCTCATTCAACACTTTGTTGTGTTCTTCGACTTTGTGAAGAATGAGTGAGAGTATCTCTTCTATTTGTCCAACCTCGCAGGTCTTGGGCTTTATACGCTCGTGAGGGGGAATGTACTGGTCTTTCTTTTTATCCAGTGCTTCCAATTCCATGATCTTTTTGGCCACTAGATCCAGCTGAGTTAACGGTGTGGCCAAAATTTGGTCCTTATTAGTCTCCTTGTTGAACTTGGCCATGTGATAAATGAACTGGGCTGTTATTGCATATGGTAGTCATACGAGACCCCCCAAAGACATTTGGTCAGCCACTCCTTTGTTTTCCAAACCAACAGCCATATAGAAGCAGTCTAGTAGCATGTTAGCTGAGTTCCCATGAGTTGGGTACTGCTGCAATAGGGCCTTGAATCTCAGCCACAACTCATGAATTGACTCACCCTTCATTCGCCTGAAACTTAGGATGTTATCCCTAAAAATCACCATTCTAAAGGAGAGTGGTCCATTTGGTCACCGTTGCTACAAGACATGCTCATTTATCCTGCTCTAAACAAGCAACACGAAAACCAAAACTAAAAGGTAAGTAGATTCAACTATAACTAACAAGAACAAAATTCAACTTAACTAAACAATCTTAACCAACACCACTTCCCGACAGCGGCACCATTTTGATTTCACGTAGCAGGACACTTCACCCAATTCTAAGTGTGAACGATCGTTAGTCAGTAATACAACCCATCTAAATGTGTTGGGGTCGAATCCCACAGGGAGTGGTACGTGTTTAAGATTCAATAGCGAAGTACGAATATGTTCAAATCAATCATAGGAATAGACATTATCGAAGGAAAACATTTTCAAATTAATGGGTGACACGAACGTCAAATAACAGAGGGTTTTGGTTTTAACTACCGGCTACAACAACAGCAAATAACACGAAGTAACAAATATTGAGCCGGGTTGTTGGAATGTGAATTGATTATATGCTAATATAGACAAATGGGTAATTGCAACTATTAGTGAATAGTTGTAAATCAGTGAATAAGCTAGACTTTAGTGGGGATAAACTTTCTCTTCAACAATTTACCCTAAATCAACTTGGTTCTCTCAAACACCAATAAACAAGCAAATAAGGACAACCTACGCTTTAGTCCATTCACTCTCTCGAGCTGAATCTGTGGAAAAGGGTTTAGGATTCACTCTCTCGAGCTAAACCCATGACAACCCAATACCCACAGACCATCAATTCAGTAATCTTGGTTTTAAAACCTCTCTCGAGCAAGCCAATAAAATGAAGGTAGAATTGCATTTGCAAATACAACTCTTTAAATTTAACCACAATTAATTATTGAAATCACTTTTAAAAAGCATTTAAACTATCAATTAGCAATACCCATAAGCTAAATCAGCCCATAATCACACCCCAAGAATTGGGGTTTTAGCTAGACATCATAAAAAAATAGAAATCGTTACCAAATTGTGTTTCCATCAACTGGGTAAGATTACTTTCGTCTTTACAAAGGTCCAAATCAAAGAAGCTCAAAGACCCACTTCCAATTTCTCAAAAATGGAAAACTTCAATTCTTCAAAGCTAAGGAAAACTTAGTCTCAAAACTCTCCTCAATGTTCAGAATAAAATTTGATTGATAAAAATATCATAAACATAATGTTTGAAAAAGTATTTATAGTCGCCAAAAATATGCTGTGAAGGACCAATCGGCGCAGTAAATCGAGATCGCCGATCAACTCGGCAATCCGCCCTTTGGTCAGTTCCATCGTCGTTTTGCTTTGGCCTTCAGCATCCTCAAGTTCTGTAACTTTGGGCGATCCAACACTGCATCGCGGAACCACTCGGCGACACGCCGACTGCTCCTTTCTATCGCCGACGGCTTTTACATCAGTTATTGGCACAAAACAAGCATTTGAGGACAACTAAATCTAAATCAAAATAAAGCCCTAAATGAGTCCAAATCATGGACTCATTAGGGCGCACTGCTTGGCGCGGTACCTCATGGCCCTAACTTCAGATTCTATCTTGGGGCGCTCTGGTTGGTGCAGCACCCCACCCCTATTCCCAGATTTTTTGACAATTTTTCTTGCTCGTTTTTCAACTCTTAACCCTTTAGATTCAATTGGTTCTTTTCCCAAACACTTAGATTCGACTATATCACCAAAATATGTAAGAATTTACTCAAAACCACTCCTAATTTCATGAATCAAACTGAAGAAACTTCTCAACAACTTCAACAACAAGAACCCACAAGAACTTAGACAAATTTCATCAAGAACTCATAATCTTTTCTTTCAAGAACACTATTACGCTGAATTGAATCATGATTGGCGCGTGGGTGAACTAACCCTATGCTTTGTGATCTCACATACCTCGTAGGGATCACCCCTTGACAAAATTCACGATTGTAGCTTCAAGAACTTGACGATTCCTTGTCTCTTCTCCTCTTGTTTTCTCTTCTTTCAAAACCTCAACTCTTTTTGATGAATATAAACTGAACCAAATCAGTTTATACCCCAACTTAATAACCGAAAATGAAATTTAAATAATTGGATAGTGAAAAGACTAAAATACCCTCCAAAAATCCAGTTTTGACTTTCCTTATCTAGACAACCCAACTTTGAATGGACATATATCCCTCATATGAACTCAGAATTGAGCAAACTCAGCGGCGTTAGAAAGATAATTCAAAGATATTCCCTACGGTATCTAGTAGAACACCTAACTCATCCTGAGATAGGATTTACGGTTGTTTTAATTATAGCTCTTTCTAGTACATTCAAATAGCGAGGTATTACAATATCTCCTCCTTGGGAACATTCATCCTCGAATGGGATTACTCATAGTAGGCTAAAGGTGTAACATGTAACATTCAACTCAAACACCCAACAAGCAAATCTAACACATTAAGCATATCAATTTAAAGATGACTAAGAAGAGAGCTAGTACCTTGATCTGGAATTTCTCTAGGCTCAAAGAGATGTGGATCCTTTTCTTCATATCTTCCTCATTTTACCAAGTAGCTTCCTTAACAAACTGGTTTCTCCAAAGAGCTTTGACTGATGCTACTTTCTTGGTCCTCAACTTGCGAACCTGACGGTCTAGAATCTTAACAGGGATCTCCTTATAAGATAAACTATCCTTGATACCAATATCTTCAGTAGGTATGATAAATGAAGGATCTCCCATGCACTTCTTCAACATGAAAACATGAAATACCGGATGGACCGCTGCTAACTATTGGGGTAACTCCAACTCATAAGCTACATTACCAACCCTTTTGGATATTCTGTAAGGGCCAATATACTTCGGACTAAGCTTCCCCTTCTTTCCAAATCTCATAACACCCTTCATGGGTGAAACTTTAAAGTACACCCAATCATCTACTTCAAACTGCAACTCTCTTCTCCTAGAATTAGTGTAGGATTTCTGACGACTCTGCGTTGTTTTCAACCTCTCTTGATTGACTTTCACTTTCTCCATAGCTTGATGAACTAAGTTGGTCCTATCAACCCTGCTTCACCATTGAAACTTCACAGTTTTCTGAGTCAACTTGGTTAAAGGAGATGAAATGGATGAGAACCCCTCTACGAACCTTCTATAATATCCATCCAACCACAAGAAACTCCTAATATCAATTGGAGATATAGGTGGCCAATTCTGCACTGCCTCTATTTTATGGTATCCACTCTAGTTCCATCACCGGAAATAATGTAGCCTAAGAATGTCATAGACTCAAGCCAAAACTCACATTTCGAGAACTTAGCATCCAACTCCCTATCCTTTAGAGTTTAGAGAACTATTTTAAGTTTGCTAGCATGATCTTCCTTATTCCTCAAATAGATTAGTATGTCATCAATGAATACGATAACATATCTAAATAAGGCTTGAATACCCTATTCATAAGGTCCATGAATGATGAAGGTGCATTAGTTAAACCAAAGGACATAACTAGGAACTCATAATAACCATAACGGGTCCTGAATGGTGTCTTTGGAATGTCACATTCCCTTACCCTCAACTGATGGTAGCCTAATCTGAGGTCTAATCTTAGAGAAACAGGTGGCACCCTAAACCTGATAAAAAATATCATCAATTCTCGGAAGAGGCTACTTATTCTTGATGGTAACCATGTTTAACTGGCGGTAATCTATACATATTCTAAGGGAACCATCTTTCTTCCTCACAAATAAGATCGGAGCACCCCAAGGTGAGACACTTGGCCGAATAAAACCCTTATCAAGGAGATCTTTCAACTATTCTTTTAGCTCTTTCAACTCTGCTGGAGCCATTTTATATGGTGGAATAGATATTGGACGAGTATCGGGAAGAATATCTATACTGAAGTCTATTTATCCCTCATGAGGGACTCCAGGTAGATCATTAGGAAAGACTTCTAGAAACTCACTCAAAACTGGAACTTACTCAATAGGAGGTGTCTCAACACTAGATTCATTAACTCAGACTAAGTGATAGACACAACCCTTGGAAACTAACATTCTTGCCTTAAGGTATAAAATGAAATAACCCTTAGACACTGTTGAACTCCTACTCCACTGTATAACTGGCTCATTTGGAAACTGGAACTTGACAACTTGAGTTCTACAATCAATAGAGGCATAAAGGGCATGAAGCCAGTCCATACCCAGAATAACATCAAAGTCAACCATGTCTAACTCAACTAAATCTGCCATGGTGCTCTTGTGATTGACGAAAATGGTACAATCATGATAGGCTCTCACAACTAGAATACACTCCCCAACCGGTGTAGAAACACAAAAGGGCTCACAAAGTTTCTCAGGAAGAACATCTAATTTCATTGAAACATAAAGAATCACAAATTATAAAATCGCTCTTGGGTCTAGCAAAGCATACACATCAAGAGCAAAGACTTTGATCATACCAGTGACAACATCTGGAGAATTCTCTTGCTCTTGACGACTCATAATAGCATAAAGATGGTTTGCTCTTCCACCTGCCCCTGAAGTAGCTCCTCTAGCTGAAGTTCTGTCTGGTAGAGCAACTGATGAAGATTGGGCTTTATTGCCCTGATTCACTTACCTTGCCGGTTCTTAGAACAATCTTTCATGAAGTGACCCTCTTGACCACACTTGAAACAACTAGTGGAGCCATAAAAACACTTACCCGGGTGGTTCCTACCACACTTAGCACATGTAGGAGCCCAGTTACCTCCTTGTGCCACACTACCTTGAGACTGTGCAGGCCTAGCTCTGAAGTGCTGTGAATTCTGACTATTGTACTTACCTTTTTTTCATGGTGGAGGTGCACTAGCAGATGATGGAGAATGTCCCTTTCACTTTTGTTGATTGGAAGAACGGTTCACATTACACCTCTGATGCCCTGACTCATTCCTTGTCTTATCTTTCTTATTTCTAAGCTCTTCCCTATCCCTCAGCTTCTCTTGCTCAACCTACTTCTCATAAACCATCAACCTTGCTATATCCATGTCCCCTATTAACATAGTTGTCTTGCCCTCTTTGCTTGACAGACGGGACAAACCAACAATAAATAGACTCATCCTGCTCCTCAAATTTGCAACCATCTCCTGAGCATATTGGGAAAGTTGGGTGAACTTTCAACTATACCCATGAACATATAGTGAATCTTGCTTAAGGGTATGTAATTCTCGTACCTTGGCTTCTCTCAGTTTGCGGGGAAAGAGATGCCCAAAGAAAGCCTTCTCAAACATAGCCCAACTCAAAATTGGTGCACCCTCATCTCTACCCTTCTTCCACTGGTCAAACCAAGTCCTAGCAACATTCTTTAGTTGATATGCAACTAGTTCCACTCGCTCAGCATCGGTAACATACATAACCTCAAATACCTTTTGAAGTTCCTCAAAAAAAAAATTATGGATCCTCAGTAATGCTTGAACCAGTGAAGCTTGAAGGTTTCATCCTCAAGAACTCACGGATCCTCGAAGTATCAGCCTCTTTCTATCGAGCCCCTCTTTGTTGCCCAACTTGGCTGGTCACAGCTTGACTTAGCATTCGAATATCTTCCCGAAATTCAGCATTGGTGACCTCTCTTTGGGGTTGCAGTTATTGTGCATTAGGTACCCCTTGCTCCTCAACGTTTCTCCTAGCAAGACGACCTCGAACATTTCTTCGTGGAGGCATGATCAACTGAAAGACATGCACAAGCACGAGTTAGAAAGAGACTTTATAGAGATGAACTCTATCGGATGAAATGAATATGAAAGAAGTGAAATAGTTCGTATGTGTCGCAGTCTTCTAATTATAGATGTGGTGCACTTCACACCGATAACTAGGACTCTACAGACATGGCTTCATAGACTCCCTAGGACTCTTGAACTCTGGGCTCTGATACCAAGTTTGTCACGCCACAAGCCTACACCCTAGGCGGGAGTGGCACTCGAGAACCATTGCTATCCCCACGCGAACCATTGGTCTGTCTTAACTAATAGCGGAATACATAAAGCATTAATACAAGGATTCAAATGCACTTCAAAACTGTCTCGAATAAATTTAGAACGTTTAAGGATAAACATTCAAATTAGCCAAAGTGGCAACTCAAGTCTTTAGCAAAACATCTTAAATACAAGGACTTAAAAACTCATATTGATCTGTCTATGAAGCCTCTAAATACTGAGAGGGATATCGGGACAAGACCCCTGATCATCCTAACAACTGACTAATAAGAAATAAAAAGGGAATCCTCCGGAAGCAAGGAGGCTCACAAAGTAATTCTGAGTGCTCAACTGAACGAACATCATAAAATGATGCAGGCCAAATGGCATCAGTACATTGAATGTACGAGCATGCGAGGGGAAAAACTAAACATGAGATAAGCTTGAAAGGAATCTGATACAACGTCTCGCCCACGCTACCAGAAGTGTCCTATACCTTGCCGTGATATAGAATGCCTCAACTAAATGGATCTACTAGTCTATGCTAAAAAGCACTAAGGAATCATCTAAAAAGTATGACCCTCTCATACCCACGATGGCTACATGGGTTATAGAGACTTGAGTTATTATGAACTCGATCTCATATCAGTGCTCAATACTACTCACAAATATATTCAGCTCATATTTTTTAAAAACAAAAACTCTTTCTGTGATTTGAGGTAATTACTCAAAACTAGCTCAAAGGATCTCTTGGAAATCGGTGTTTCCTCTCTTATTTAAATGTGAAAACATTTACTCTTTGGGAATACATAGTCCGGATATACTTTTTTTGAAGAAATGAAATTCAATCTCTACTCTTTACTCAACTCATAACTCAAGTCTTAAAACAAAGTTCAAACATTTTCAAAACACTTTTGGAAAACTCTATGAACTTCTCTTGACTTGACTACTAACTTTCGTTGAATTGAATTATGGACTCAAGGCTCATGATCTCATGTTTATGGATGAGTTCATGGTGTTTATACATACCTTATATTGTAGAAATCAACTAGAAAACTTAGGTACATTGCTAGGGAACTCAAACGAAAAGAAGTGGGAAAAGGTAGAGGACTTGGCGTCCCTTGCGCTCTGAGTGGCGCCGGGCAGCAGAGGCAAAACTTCAGAGTCTGGGTTGGGGTGCGCTGGATGGTACGGCGCCCCAGGGCCCTAACTTCAGACTCTGTCATGGGGCGCTCTGTTTGGCACGGCACCCCACCTATATTCCCAGATTTTTTGATGATTTTTCTTGCTCGTTTTTCAACTCTAAACCCTCTATATGCAATTGGTTCTTTTCACAAACACTTAGATTCGACTATATCACCAAAATATGTAAGAATTTACTAAAAACCACACCTAATTTCATGAATCAAACTTAATAAACTTCTCAAAAACTTCAACAACAAGAACCCACAAGAACTTAAACAAATTTCATCAGGAATTCATAATCTGTTCTTTCAAGAACACAATTACGCTGAATTGAATCATGATTGGCGTGTGGGTGAACTAACCCAATGTTATGTGATCTCACATACCTCGTAGGTATCACCCCTTGACGAAATCCATGATCGTAGCTTCCAGAACTTGACGATTCCTTCTCTCTTTTCCTCTTTTCTCCTTTTCTTTTCTCTTTTATCAAAACGCTAACTCTTTTTTATGAATGTAAACTGAACCAAATAAGTTTAGACCCCAACTTAATTACCAAAAAAGAAATTTAAATAATTGGGTAGTGAAAAGACCAAAATACCCTCCAAAAATTTGGTTTTGACTATCCTTATCTAGACATCCCAACTTTGAATGGAAATATCTCCCTCATACAAACTAAGAATTGAGTAAACTCGGTGACGTTGAAAAGATAATTCAAAGATATTTCCTACAGTATCTGGTAGTACACCTAAATCCTCCTGAGCTAGGAGTTATGGTTGTTTGAAGTTGACCTAAAACTCAAACTTAACATAACTTGACCAATTTCCAGATTTTTCATTCTTTCCAAAAAAGACTCTTTCAAATTATAGCTCTTTCTAGTTCTTTCAAATAGCGAGGTGTTACAACCATAACCTTCAGTACAGGATGAGTTAGGTGGCCCATAAGATATCAAATGATAGGTCTTTGAATTATCTTTCCAATGCCACCGAGTTTGCTAAATTTCTAACTCGTATCAAGGAGATATGCCTGTTTGAAGTTTGACTGTCCAAATAAGGAAAGTTAGCCAAAAATTGTAAGGGGTATTTTGCTCTTTTTCTTACCCAATCAGATTTAATTCATTTTAGTAAGGTTTTAGGGGTCTAATCTGATTAGGTTCCATTTTATAATCCTACTATACGCCTAGGGTTTTAGAAAAGAGTTGAAGAAGAGAAAAGAGGAAAGGATCAAGGCGTTCGTTGAGGTTCTTGAGTTTTGTTGCGGATTTTCACCATGGGTTTGATCCCTAAGAGGTATGTAGGCTTCCATAGTGTTGGGGTTGTTCACTCACATGTCAATCATGTTAATTCAAGCGAAATTCGTTCTAGAAAGTTGAAAGTTTAGTGTTCTTGAATTGTGTTCTTGAAATTGGCTTTCGTTGTTGAGATTAGATGAGATTGATGAGTTCTTTAGGAAATCGTGTCGATTTTAAAGTTGTGTTTGATTAGATTCTTGTGTATATGTAGTGGGTATCTAAATTTAAAGAGATAGAGAAAAAGAATCGAATTTAGGCAAATTGGGTTTAGAAAATTAAGAAGGAAAAATTCGGGAGAATCTAGAACTCCACTCTGCATCGTAGACCTGCCCTCCCTATGCACAGAATTTTCTCCGCATTGCAGTGAGGTCGCGGACCCCTCTACCTAAGAATTGATTTTGCGATCAAATATTAAAATACTTCTCTGCGTCGCGAACTTGCTTCCAGACAGTGATTTCTTGATCGTTTATCATGTTTAACTATCTAAAAACACTCCTAATCATTACAATATCCATCCTATCACAAATCATAACCTTGAATTCATAATTCAAATTCAAGGAAGAGTTAAGAGCCAAGTCTTGAGAGTTCGTTGAGTCTTTTGAGGAGTTTTATACAAATTATAATAACTTGTTTTAAGACTCAAGTAAGTGAGCATGAGAGTAGAGGAGAATATATTCATTTTCTTACACTATCAACGAGATCCTTCATATCATGAACCATAACTCTTGAATTCATAATTCAAATTCAAGGAAGAGTTAAGAGCCAAGTCTTGAGAGTTCGTTGAGTCTTTTTGAGGAGTTTTATACAAATTATAATAACTTGTTTTAAGACTCAAGTAAGTGAGCATGAGAGTGAGGAGAATATATTCATTTTTCTACACTATCAACGAGATCCTTCATATCATGAACCATAACTCTTGAATTCATAATTCAAATTCAAGAGAGTGTTAAGAGTAGAGTTCAAGAAAGTCTTTGAGTCCAATCGTGAATCCTTTGAGATTAACTATTGATTTGAACTGAGTTTTGAGGAAGTAAGTATGAGAATGAGAAGAGTCATATATATGAGTTCCATATTGTTATTTAGACTATTGAGTCGAGTCATTCATGCCTATAAATTATGCATGAACTCCATCAGTTGAGTATCTTTGAGAAGGGTAGATTCTTCAAGTACTAAGTCGTCAGTATTGAGTTCCTAATCAAGAGAGTGTTAAGAGTAGAGTTCAAGAAAGTCTTTGAGTCCAATCGTGAATCCTTTGAGATTAACTATTGATTTGAACTGAGTTTTGAGGAAGTAAGTATGAGAATGAGAAGAGTCATATATATGAGTTCCATATTGTTATTTAGACTATTGAGTCGAGTCATTCATGCCTATAAATATGCATGAACTCCATCAGTTGAGTATCTTTGAGAAGGGTAGATTCTTCAAGTACTAAGTCGTCAGTATTGAGTTCCTAATCAATTTTGGGATTATATTCCTAATCATGGGGGCTACTACATGTTACCCATGAAGTTCCTTGAGTTGAGTAGCTCATGCTCATAATTGTGCATGAACCGTAAGAGTCGAGCAGTCTAGAGATGAGTAGTATCATTGAGTCTTGAGTTCTGAGTATTGAGGTTCTTTATTGCTATTAAGATCTCTAAGTTGAGTCGTTCATGTTCATAATTCCACACGAACCTTATGATTTGAGTTATAAATTTTAAAAAGCTTTTCAAAGCCAACACTTGAGTTCTTAAACTGAGTTTTGAGAAAGTAAAGATGAGTTTTGAGAAAAGAGTTTTCTAAAATATGATTAGTATGACAATCGAGTATGTCATTAATGTATGAGCAGTATGGTATCTAGATATACCATCAATGTTTATGCAGTGTGACTTCCCGAGTCATCAATGATCATATTATAATATGATTTTGATGTATTTTTGAGAAAGAATTTCCAAGTATGAGTTGAGCAAGAGTATATGGGACTATGTATTCCCAGAGTTGTCAATATTTACATTGATAAAATAAAAACTTAGATTTCTAAATGAATTATGAGTTTAAAAGATTTCAGAGCAGCTATCTCTTTTAGGAGAAATATTTTGAATAATAATCTCAAACCATAGAAAGAGTTATGTTTTTAAACATATGAGTTGAGTATATTTTGGGAGTAGTATTGAGCATCGATATGGGGACGAGTTCATAATAACTCAAGTCTCCATAATCCATGTAGACAACGTGGGTAGAAAGGGTAATACTTTTTAGATGATTCCTTAATGCTTTTAAGCATTGACTAGTGGATCCACTTAGTTGAGAGGTTCTATACCCCGGCAAGGTATAGGACAGTTCTGGCAGCGTGGGCGAGACGTTATGTCATCACATAGCTCATAGGGATAGTTGTCGATTAGAGAAACTCCCACAGAGATATATTATATTTTATTATATACAAATTGAGTTGTTACTTTATTCTTCAATACATTTAGTTTCTATATACTATATTAAAAACTTTTCATATATTGCATCTTTTATTGTTGCTTTATTCTTGAGTATCTTGAGTTGAACTGTGCTTCATTGAGTCGAGTACCTTATTGTTGAGTTGAGTCCCATTTCAGTGTGTTAAGAACCTTATTATTGAGTTGATTATCTTATTCTTGAGTACTTCTGAGTTGAGTAAGTTTGAGCAGTTTTGAGTATCGTTAAGTATTCCTTGAGTTGAGTAAGTTTGAGATAACGTAAGTATGTTTCTTTTCCACCCTTTCAAGCTTACGTTTATGCTTTAAATTTCCTCTTACATGCTCGTATATTCCATGTACTGAGCCATTTGTCCTGCATCATTTCATGATGCAGATACAGGTACTCAGGATCATCAACAGGCACTTCATTGATATCATGTGTAGTTCGAGTTTAGCTATGGTGATCCTCCTTGCTTATGGAGGGTTCCACTTGTACATTCAGTGATATCGGTTATTAGGATGTCATGGGTTTTGTCCTAACTCCCAGCTTTGTCAGTTATAGGCTTCCTAGATAGACATAAGAGTTTGAGAAGTTTGTTTCATTTATTTTGTTAAATGTTTTAAAGACTTAAGTTGCCTATTTTATGGCGAGTTGAATAAATTATTTTCATTCAGAGTTATTCATTTGAGTTAGTGATTTGTAATGGAGTTCAATGAATTTTATTAAGTTTTTAAGCTTTTGTATGCTTCAGATAGTCTTCTGCTTGTAGTCAGCCAGGATGAGGGTTAGATTGGGAACTAGCAATGGTCTTCGAGTGCTGGCCACGTCCAATGTGTAGACTCGGGTCGTGAGATTTAGTATCCGTGTGAAGGTTTATCGTAACTTTTCATAGGTGGAGAAAAACATGAATGTGATAGATATGGAGATACATTAGTTTGAAAGAAATATGAAGAAGATTAAACAAAGATTGAAATCCCAATTAAAAACACAGAATCTAGATGTAATACCTCTGATTTTGGAAAAAGAGAAAGGATTTCATTTTGGGCTACTATTTATGTTGTACGTGTCAAGACTATGGGCCGTAAATGCTTTTACAGACCATATAAGTCATTTGTAGAAAGTGGGTTGAATTTTTGGGAAAATCAAGTTTCACTATCTCATTCTAGGGTTGACCAGGATGGTTAGTCAAATAATCTACGGGTCGTAGATAGGTCTCATAGAAAAGTCTCGACTTAGTGAAATTTTAGGGTAAAGGTTGAAGTTCTACAGTTGGGCTCTACGAACCGTAGAAGGTTCTATGGGTCGTAGACCAATCTCACCAATGTCAGCTTGAATTTAGGGTTTCAGTACTTTGGTCTATGGTAGACCAATACAGAGGTCACATCCGTAGATAAGTACAATGGTGAATTTTTAAGGGTTTTTGGGTCTTTTCCCTATGTGTTTAATACCTAAGCTATGTCATTTTGACCTCTATTCGAAACCATATATAAGTATTTTAAGTCCTAAAACTTACAATTCTAAATCATTCTCCTAAATTCCAAATCTCAACCACATTCATCCCCTCCAATTCCCTATGAAGCTAGGGTATCAACTAAGGATCTTCAATTCACCATAGCTTTAGGGCTTTGATCATAAAGGTATGTTAGTATTCACCAATGGAATCCTTTCCTCCATTAGGTCCACAAATATCCCAAGTTTACAAGTTCAATTCTCAATTCAAAGACAACTGGGTTTTCTTCAATCTCCATAGGTTCTCCTATATCATGATTAAATTTTTTATTTTCTATATTCTAATGCATGAATTGAAGTATTTACATGATTTTGGGTTGAATTCATGAATGATCCATGATTTTGACTAAGAACACATGATGAAGCTTATGAAATATGAACTATAAATTTATGAAGATGTGCATGCTTTTATGATATTATATTGATGCTATGACTTATGCTTTTAGATGAAAGTATCAATGCAATTGTGATGGTTTTTCTCACACATTAATATGATCATGATTATGAAAGGATTTCTAACACAAGGATTCATAAGGTTGAAAGGTTTTCTCACCTAAGTTCAATCATTTAAGGAGGAAAATCAAGAAGTGTGAAAAATTCCCCATGTTGAATGATTGTTTTAAAAGAGATGGAACCCCTCCGTGTAAAAAAAGAGAGAAAGAAAAGAAACAAAAGAAATGGTGAAAAAGACTGAAAGAGAGAAAAGTTTGTGAAATAAAAGTGTGCGAAAAAAGCAAAAGAAATGGGGTGTCCAATGAGTCATGCTTTTTAGAATAATGGAGTGGATTGTGAACATGTTTGAATGTGAAAGAGAAGGAGAAAAAAGTGATTTTCAGGCCATACTTCATTAAGGTAGAATCCACTAAGCCAAAATGATCATACCTTTACACTCAGCCCTATTACAAGCCTTGAAAAGACCTTCGTGATCTTGAGCGAGCTAAAATGGATCTTTATTGGAAAATAAAGGCAAACAAATGGGTAGAATCATGCATGTGTTCATCTTCGTGAGTGTGAGAGTTGTATTTGATTCCAGAATTTTAAATTGTTGAGGAAATTTTTGTGAGCATGGAATCATCCTTGTTGTGAGGGCATTTGAATACTTTTGTTGAGCTTGAACTTGCATTTGAAGTAAGAATTGTGAGCTTGAGTATATTTGATAATGGTGAGTCACATTTGAATCTTAGAGTGCAGAATTGAATATTGTATGTGTAGTTTGAACATCTTCTGTGCATTTGTGTTGAGTTATTGAGTAGCACTGTTTGAAGACATCCTTGTTGAACTAATTGATCTTGAGTTTTACTTGAGGACGAAAAAAAGTTTAAGTTGGGGGTGTTGATGAGTCTCGGATTTCGATTGGTATAGGGCTTTGTTTGGATAGTTTAAGTGTCCTCAATTCCAAATTTATGCTCTAAATTGATGTTTAAGTGTTCATTTGCAGCAATGAAGGCTAAAGGAGAAAAGGCAAGGACATAAACGGGAAAAAGAAGTGAAAAAGCTGAAGAAGTTGAAGGAAGGCAATCCTGGTGATCGCCAAAACCACTCAGCGAGCCACCGAGTTTCTCTTTAGCTCGCCTAAATTTCCAGCATGCCATCACTGGGGAAGAACCTACTTGGCAACGGAATTGGACATTCGGTGGACCGCCGAACGAGTCGGCGAGCACGATCTTGATCGCCTAATGTCACGACCTGATTCCTTGAGTAATGATGGCGCCTAGTATAACCCACCAATAGACAAGCCAACCCGTATTCCGGAACAACTAGAAATGAGATTGAGGGTAGAAAACTAAACCCATCAACTCATTAACAATAACAATAGGAATCACAAATGGAAGGGCAGAAGCAAGCCAAAACTATATACAAATAAAAGATTCCTCCCAAAACCTGGAAGTGACAAGTACACAACTACTAACAAAATGAGTACAAGTCCCAAAAGTGGACCACATAAACAAGACTGTCTCAAAAAGAAAAAGACAAGTAAATATATATATACAGCGCCTCCTAATATGACTGCAGTTGGCTCAAAAACAACGTTGATACCTGGTGCTCGGACCTGCATCCCGAAAACAAATGCAGAGTGTAGTATGAGTACGAAAACAACAAGTGCGCAGTAGGCATCATAGGCCAACTGAGCAAGAAAATCAAAAGCAATATGAAATGCAAGAATCTAACATACTAACAGAAATAAGCAGGAGGGAACATCTAATAGGTATGCATACGAGCGTACTCACACACAAAGAGAAGTAAAGTAGCTAACTAAATCCGACCAGGCTCCCATAAACCCAACGGGTATGCTCATGCACAATATTAAAGTAAAACCCTAACGGACTCCCATAAGCCCGACAGGTGCAGAGAAGGGAGAGTTGAAATGAAGTAAGAGGATCCGATGAAGTTTCCAAGATTACCATAACTTTCCGGACTTGAACCAAACTAATCCATGTTCCCGAGCTTACCTAGAGCTAATAGGTACATAAGGACTTGAACCGAATAAAGATGAAGGATCAAGGACTTGAACCAAGATTTGGAGTAACTGAGAACTTGAACAAAGGCTCAGGATAATCATGGACTTGAACCACCTAAAATATGACAAAGGACTTGAACCGAGGTTAAGGATAATCGTGGAATTGAACCACATAAAATATGACCAAGGACTTGAACTGAGGTTAAGGATAATTGTGGACTTTAACCACATAAAATATGACCAAGGCAAGGAATTGAACCCCGCCCAGTGGAGTGAACTGGGGACTTGAACCACGAGTAGAGGGGAGTCGGGTAGAAATAGGATCAGCTATCAACCGAGCATCACGGGAAGTACCCCCAAATCAAGTGCCATCAATAAATCACTACAGCCCGAACCGTATCCGACCAGAATCGTCGAGTAGCTTCCAAACCAAGAATTTGAATACACCGCAATCGACGGGACAAGGAATTATGGATATAAGGTTCCAAGAGCGGTGTTGCTACCTGACTAAGGCCAAGACTATCAGACACAAGTCTGTTATATCAGTTTACAGGGAGCTAAGCCTTCTGAAGCGACATCAGAGAGGTTTCAAGGCCTAATGGCTCTAAAATACGCAAGTCTATGGCAATCACTAGTCTAAGCCTAGACTAAGGTCAAACAAGCTTTCAAATATACACACAAGCCATAAAAAAAAGGCACACCACAAGGTACAGATGATCAATCATTACATTAGACATGCTTCAGTAACCCGGAGTACCCGAAATTAGAGCCTAATTCATGGTTTCTATGAACTTAGCATGCTCAACCACCAATTACCCCCAAAATCACACAAATCAACATACAAATGCTAAATCATGCTCAATCTAAGGAGAGGGAAGTCATAGCCTACCTGTAGGCCAACCATGCGCACTCCAAATCACGTAGCCGGATCCTTTCCCTGCCATACGGCCTCAGAATGAAGTCACGCTATCAAAAATAGAATCATAACGATAATACGAGCGTTTGAAAACAAAATCATAATTTTCGGAGTTGGACCCAAAATTGGGCCTAAAATGGGATTGTGGGACCCGCAATGGGAACCCCGAATATGACACCACAAAAATGGTATAAATGTAATATGGAACTTGTACCCCAAAATAGCGCACAATTCGAGGATTGGAACGAAAGAAATTTGATCATGCAACAAAAATTTGATTTATGGGGAAAATCAAGAAGAGGGCAGCCTCTTTGGGGCACAAATTACCTTAAAGCGTCGATGCTCAACTAGATCAACGAGGCGCTAGATGTTGATCCTGATTACCTGTATCTGCATCATAAAATGATGCAGGCCAAATGGCATGCGAGGGGAATACTAAAAAAGACATAATCTTGAAATGGAACTGAAGTAACTTACCTGGTCTCAACTCAACTCAACTAATTTCAATATAAAGTAATAATGTAAATGCAATACAAAGAAAATCTTTTAAAACATAGATAAGAACTCTGTGTATTTAGAAATACAATGGTAACTTAGTTTGTATGCAAAGAGACGATAGAAACTCTGTTTGTATGTGAAAATACAAGTAGTCTCTGTGTATATAATAACTGTGGGAGTTTCTCTAACCGACAACCATCACTAAAGAGCTATGTGATGATACAATGTTTTGCCTCATGCTACCAGGGCCGTCCTATACCTTGTCGGGGTTATAGAACCTAACTACTAATTGGATTGTGAGTTGTCTGTCGGTACTCAACACTACTCCCAAAATATAACTAGCGCATATGCTTAAAAACATAACTCTTTTTAGTCTGAGATAATTACTCAAAAACTAGCCCAAAGGCTATCTAGGAAATCAGTGTTTCCTTTCTTGCTTAATTGTGAAAACATTTACTCTTTACTAAAAACTAGCTTGAAGGTTCTTTTGGAAATCGGTGTTTCCTTTCTTGTTTAAATGTGAAAATATTTACTCTTTGGGAATACATAGTCCCCAACTACTCTTTTTCAAGAAATGAACTTCACTCTTTACTCTTTACTCTTTACTCAACTCAAAAACTCAAGTCTTAAAACAAGTTTAAAGCATTTGCAAAAGACTTTTGAATTGACTCTAATAACTCTCTAAACTTGGCTCTTAAATTTCCTTGAATTTGAAATTTATGGATTCAAGGTTGTGATTTTTGATAGGAAAGATCTCGTGATGTCTAGGAGTGTTTTTAGATAGTTAAACATGAGAAATAATCAAGAAATCACTGTCTGGAAATAAGTCCGCGACGTGGAGATGCATTTTAATATTTGGTCATGAAAAATATTTTGAGGCAGAAAGGTCTGTGACCTCTCCATGCGCGGAGAGAAAAGTTTCCATCCTGAGGAACAGGTCTTGGTACCCATATTTGCCCGACTTTTTCCTTCTTCATTTTAAAACCTCAATTCCCCTAAATTTGATTCTTATTCTCAATTCCTCTTTAGATTCAGATACCCAGTACATGAACACAAGAATCTAATCAAACACAACTCTAAAATCGACACGATTCCATCAGGAACTCAACAATCCCATCAAATCTCAAGAACTAAAGCCAATTTCAAGAATATAATTCAAGAACGTCATACTTCCAACTTTCTAGAATGAATTTCATTGAAACAAACAAGATTGGCGCGTGGGTGAATGAACCCAAAGCTATAAAAGTCTCACATACCTCTTTAGGTATCAACCCTTGGCGAAATGACTTTGATACCGCAAGAAATCTCCAAGAATGCCTTGACTTTTCTCCTCTTTTCTCTTCATTCAAAGCCCTAGCGTAATTCTTAATTGTGTAAACTGAACTAACTCAGTTTAGACTCCAAATAATTTACTTAAAATGGATTTAATTAATTGGGTAATGAAAAGACCAAAAATACCCTTCCAAATTCCGGGTAACTTTCCTTATTCAGAAAGCCCAACTTCAAACGGGCATATCTCCCTCATACGAACTCAAAATCTAGTAAATTTGATGGCGTTGGAATGATAATTCAAAGACCTTTGATTTGAAATCTTATAGCCTGCATAACTCATCTTGTACTAGGAGTTATGGTCGTATGAAGTTGACCCAAAACTCATGCTTAACATAACTTTCCAAATTCAAATTTTCATTCTTTCCAAAAATTATTCTTTCTAATTTCAGCTCTTTCAAAAAAAATGGGGTGTTACAATATCTCCCCCTTGGGAACATTCGTCCTCAAATGAGATTATTCTAGTAGGGTAAGGGTGTAACATCTAACATTCAGTTCAAACACCCAACCAGCAAATCTAACACATTTAGTAAATCAATTAATGAGTATTAAGAATACAATTAGTACCTTGATCTGGAATTTCTTTGGGCTCAAAGAAATGTTGATATCTCTTCTTCATGCCCTTCTCGGCCTCCCATGTAGCTTCCTCAACAAACTGATTCCCCCTTAAGACTTTAACTGATGCTACCTCTTTTGTTCTCCACTTGTGAACCTGGCGGTCTAGAATCTTAACAGGAATCTCCTCATAAGACAATATATCCCTGATACCAATATCTTCAGTTGGTATAATATATGAAGGATCGCCCATACACTTTTTTCAATATAGAAATGTGAAACACTAGATAAACTGCTACTAACTCTTGTGGTAGCTCCAACTCATAAGCTACATTACGAATCTTTTTGGATATTCTGTAAGGACCAATATACCAGGGACTAAGTTTACTCTTCTTTCCAAATCTCATAACACCCTTCATGGATGAAACCTTCAGGTATACCCAACAATCTACTTAAAACTCTAAGTCCCTTCTCCTAACATCAGTAAAGGATTTTTGACAACTCTGCATTGTTTTCAGCCTTCTTTTAATAATCTTAACTTTCTCCATAGCTTAATGAACCAAATCTGGTCCTATCAACACAACTTCACCAACCTCAAACCATCTAATAGGAGATATGCATTTTCTACCATAAAGAGCTTCATAAGGATCCATATGGATGCTTGAATGGTAATTATTGTTATACGGAAACTCGATGAGAGGTAGGTGATCATCCCAATTACCCTTGAAATCAATCACACAGGCCCTCAACATATCTTCTGAATAGTGCGCTCTGGTTGACCATTTGTCTAAGGATGAAAAGCAGTACTCAAGTTCACCTTTGAACCCAAGCCTTTCTAGAATGACTTTCAAAACTGTGCAGTAAATTGTACACCTCTATATGAAATAATGGAAACTGGAACTCCATGAAGTCTTACTACCTCTTGAATGTATAATTTGGCATAATCCTCTGCTGAATGGGTAGTCTTTATCGGCAAAAAGTTGGATGATTTTTTCATTCGATCCACAATCACCCAAATAGAATCATGTGGCCTACGAGACCATGGCAAGCCAGTAATGAAATCCATATTGATCATCTCCCACTTCCATTCCGGAAGTTCTATACTCTGAGCCATACCACTAGGCCTTTGGTGCTCTACTTTAACTTGTTGGAAATTCGGATACTTAGCAACAAACTCTGCAATGCCCTTCTTCATAATACTCCACTAATAAACCTCTCTCAGATCACGATACATCTTTGTAGAACCCGAATGGATATAATATCTGGAGCTATGACCTTCCTCCATGATCCTCTCTTTGAGTTCATCCACCTTTGGCACACACAATCTACCTTGATATCTCAATACACCATCTCCCCCTTGTTTAAAAGCCATTACTTTTTCCTTATGAACATTTGCGTTCAATTCAAGCGCACTAGGATCTTGGTATTGCTTGTCTTTCACTTCAGACACTAATGATAATTCAACCCCATTCATTACCACTACTCCTCCTTCTGTGGAATTCATTAGTCGAACTCTTCATGCAAGTCTGTGCACATCTTTTGCTAACTCTCTCTTTTCTTCTTCAACATGGACGGTACTACCCATAGACAATCTACTTAAAGCATCATCATTAACATTAGCCTTACCTGGGTGATATAAAATACTCATGTCATAATCCTTGAGTAACTATAACCACCTCCTCCGTCTTATATTAAGATCTGTCTGACTAAACACATACTGGAGGCTTTTGTGATTGGTGAACACATCCACATGAACACTATAAAGATAGTGACGCCATATTTTCAAAGCAAATACTATCGTAGCCAACTCTAGATCATGGGTTGGGTAGTTATTCTTGTGAATTTTTAGCTGTTTAGAGGCATAAGCAATAACTTTAACATTTTGCATTAAAAACAACCCAATAAAACTTTGGACGCATCATAATATACCACAAAACCTTGCGTACCTTCTGGTAAGGTCAATACTGGGGCAGTGTCAACCATTTTTTCAACTCCTGAAAGCTTTGTTTGTCACACCTCAAGCCTACACCCTGGGCGAAACTGGCACTAGAGAATCATTGCTGGGCTGAAGCGAACCCTTGAACTAGCATAAGTCTTAGCGAAAAATTTTACTCAACAAAGATAAATCCATGTAGTAAACTGGAATTTCATAAAGGAAATATTCAACTGGCCAATAAGGCAAACTCAAGCCTCAACATAATAGAATGAAAATGAAAATACTAATGAAATATAACTAGCTGTCTATGAAGCCTCTAAAACTATGAGAGATGTCGAAACAAGACCCCGATCATCCTAACAACTGAAAATACTAAAGCAATGTAAAAATGGATCCTCCGGAAGCAAGGAGGCTCACCAAATGACTCTGAATGCTCAACTGGATCAACGAGGCACTGGATGTTGATCCTGATTACCTGTATTTGCAACATAAAATGATGCAGGCCAAATGGGACCAGTACATTAAATGTACGAGCATTTGAGTGGAATACTAAAACAAGACATAATCTTGAAATGGAACTGAAGAAACTTACCTGGTCTCAACTCAACTCAACTCATTTTAATACAAAGAAATAATGTAAATGCAATATAAAGAAACACTTTTAAAACAAGGATAACAACTCTGTGTATTTAGAAATACAATGGTAACTCAATTTGTATGCAAGGATACAATATAAACTTTGTTTGTATGTGAAAATACAAGTGATCTCTGTGTATATAAGAATACAAAATATAACTGTGGGAGTTTCTCTAACCGACAACCATCACTTAAGAGCTATGTGATGATACAACGTTTTGCCTCACGCTGCCAGGGTCGTCCTATACGTTGCAGGGGTATATAACCTAACTACTAAGTTGATCCACTAATCTATGCTAAAACACACTAAGGAATCATCTAAAAAGTATGACCCTTTTCTACCCATGATAGCTACATGGTTTATGGGGGCTGTGAGTTGTCTGAACTCTCCCCTATATCGCTGCTCAATACTACTCCCACACTATAACTAGCTCATACGTTTAAAAACATAATTATTTCTCTATTTTGAGATAATTACTCAAAAACTAGCCCAAAGGCTCTCTAGGAAATCAATGTTTCCTCTCTTGCTTAATTGTGAAAGCAGTTACTCTTTACTAAAAACTAGCTTAAAGGCTCTTTTGGAAATCAGTATTTTCTTTCTTGATTAAATGTGAAAACATTTAATCTTTGGGAATACATAGTCCCCATATACTTTTTTTGAAGAAATGAACTTCACTTTTTACTCTTTACTCAAATCAAAAACTCAAGTCTTATAAAAAGTTTAAAGCATTTGCAAAAGACTTTTGAAAGGACTCTAAGAACTCTCAAGACTAGGCTCTTAATTTTCCTTGGATTTGAAATTTATGGATTCAAGTTTGTGATTTGTGATAGGAAAGATCTCGTGATGTTTAGGATTGTTTTTAGATAGTTAAACATGAGAAACGATCAAGAAATCAGTGTCTCGAAGCAAGTCCGCGATGCGGAGATGCATTTTAATATTTGGTCGTGAAATAAACTTTGAGGCGGACCAGGTACCTAGATTTGCCTGACTTTTCCCTTCTTCATTTTCTAACCCTAATTCGCCTAAATTCAATTATTTTTCTTAATTCCTCTTTAGACTCAAATACACAGTACATGAACACAAGAATCTAATTAAACACAACTCTAAAATCGACATGATTCCATCAAGAACTCAACAATCCCATCACATCTCAAGACATAAATCCAATTTCAAGAATACAATTCAATAATGTCATACGTTTAACCTTCTAGAACGAATTTCGCTGAAACAAATATGATTGGCGCGTGGGTGAATGAACCCAATGCTATGAAAGTCTCACATACCTCTTTGGGGATCAACCCTTGTCAAAACGACTTCAATTCCGCAATAAATCTCCATGAATGCCTTGACTTTTCTCCTCTTTTCTCTTCTCTCAAAGCCCTAGTTTAATTCTTAATTGCGTAAACTGAACTAACTCAGTTTAGACCCCAAATAAATTACTAAAAACGGATTTAATTAATTGGGTAATGAAGAGACAAAAAATACCCTTGCAAATTCCGGGCAACTTTCCTTATTCTGACTGCTCGACTTCCAATGGGCATATCTCTCTCATACGAACTTGAAAACTAGCAAACTCATTGGCGCTGGAAAGATAATTCAAAGACCTTTCATTTGATATCTTGACGCCCATCTAAATCATCATGTACTAGGAGTTATTGTCGGTTGAAGTTGACCCAAAATTCATTCTTAACATAACTTGCCAAATTTCAGATTTTCATTCTTTCCAAAAATGGTTCTTTCTAATTTTATCTCTTTAAAAAAAATGGGGTGTTACAGCTTGAGAAAGAGGTTTTAGAACCAAGATTTTCAATCAATGATTGTAGCTATTGGGTTGATGTGGGTTCAGCTTGAGAGAGTGAATCATAAACTCGACTCTACCTATCTAGCTCGAGAGAGTGGATAAATTAAGGCTTTGGGTTGTTTATATTGTTAAGCTTGTCGAGGTTCGAGAGAAATCGCTTGAATCGTAATAGTTGTTCGAGAGAAAGCTATAATATCTATAGTCTAACCTACCTACTGAGATTTAGCAATCATTAGTAAATTTCAATTACCCATATAGCAAAATTAGCCTATAATCAATCACATCCTGAGAATTCCTCTCTACATTGTTGATTCCCCTATTTTTGTATGTCTTAGTTGTTAATTGACAAACCAATTCCCCACATTTGATATTCGTTGTCAACCCCTTCGATTTATTTAAATGTTTTCGATAATTACCCCTACCACCGACTAGATTACATTCATAACTTCAAAACTGAATTCAAATTTGTACCGCTCACTCTGGGTTCGACCCCAACTCTTCTTTGAGTTTTATACTAGATAACGACTGCTTACACCTAGTATTGGATTAGGTGTAGTTGAGCGTTCATCACTCAATTTGCAAGTGATCTTGTTCGTTCTTCCTTTTCACCTCTTTTCCTCTTCTTCAACTCTCTTCTAAAACCCTAAGCGTAATTTAGGATTTGTAAAACTAACCCAATTCAGCTATGACCCCAAAATATTACTAAATTCATTTTAATCTAATAATTTGCAAGTGATCTTGTTCGTTCTTCCTTTTCACCTCTTTTCCTCTTCTTCAACTCTCTTCTAAAACCCTAAGCGTAATTTAGGATTTGTAAAACTAACCCAATTCAGCTATGACCCCAAAATATTACTAAATTCATTTTAATCTAATAGGGGTAAGGAAAAGACCAAAATACCCCTCACTAATTTGGGTAACTTTCCTTAACTCGACATGCTAACTTTAAACGTTCATATCTCCCTCATCTGAACTCGAAACTTAGCAAACATAGTGGCGTTGGAAAGAGGATTTCAAGAACTTTTATTTGGTATCTTATAGGCCACCTAACTCTTCCTGTACTGAAAGTTATTATCGTTTGAAGTTGATCGAAAAAGTCAAAACTTAAGCATAACTTGAAAAATTCTCAATTTAGCTATATCCAATTTAGCGCTTTCTAAATTTAGCTCTTTCTAAGGCGGGATGTTACAATTTCATAATGTATCATATCATATTCAAATATCTGGTGGTAAGATAAACAAGACACAAATTTCATTGTATCATTTTGAAAATTTATAATGAAATATAAAGTGTAGGAGAATATTCTGAAGCAGTTTATATATTTTCAATTGCGTTAAGATTTAGGCTTTTTTGTACTGTTACCATATTATTTCATTTTAAGTTACGAGTATATATTACAAGTTTACTAATGCTCTAGAGCAAGCACAAATAACATAAAAAATTTAAATTGAAGCGCTTATTATTTTGTACATGAATATGAATTAGATAATAAAGATTTTCATATTGGCAAAGCTAAAAGTGGAAGGTCTTTAATTAAGCATGACTACATTAAGAAATATGCATAATTGAACAAGAGAAAATTTGGAAAATATATAAATACAATAAAAATATTTACCTCAAAAATTATAATCAATTTAAATATTAATTTACTAAAATATATGTCACAAAAGAATGACACAATAAAAACCTCTTCAATAATAATTCAATAACATAAATCTAATTAGGAAATTATGTAACTTGTAATTACTATTTTGACGGATTGACAATGATAAAATTAAACTTAAAAATAAATTTAATGAATATTATGATATTGGTTCAAATCCTACCTAATAAGGAATCATCATAAATATATTTACCTTTTTGTTATTTGAGTTCATTTTTATCAAATAATATGATGATTTTCTCGCTATAAATACTTGGTTAGAACAGAAACCCAACATCACATTTTTCTTATATTCTCAATTCAGAAATATAGCCAAGAGAAGACGTAATGGCGGCAGAAGAATTGTAATTGCGAGGATGCCAGATTCAAGAAATAGACAAGTTACATTCTCAAAACGACATATTGGCCTATTTAAAAAGGCAAGTGAGTTATGTACTTTATGTGGTGCTTATGTTGATGTTGTGATTTTTTCTTCTAGCAACAAAGTACATTCATGTGGATATCCTTCTGTCGAGTTAATTGTGGATAAGTTTCTTGGAGAGAATCCTCAACCCGACTCTGATGCTCCTAATGTCACTACTAATAAACTGCTAAAAAACGACGGACAAGAAAGCGACGGACGGCGTCACTCCAAAAAGCGACGCCATTCGCCACACTGTCCGTCGCTTTTTAATAAAAATAATTATTTTTAAAATTATTTTACAAAAAGCGACGGACGGCATCTCTTAGCCTGTTACTTTTTTTCGCCGATTTTTGCGCCAAATATATATATAATAAATAATTATTTATTTAATATATATAGTGACGTCGTCCGTCGCTTTTATTAAAAATAAATATATATAAATTAAAAAAATTAACCACGCTGTCCGTCGATTTTAATTTATTTTAATTTATTAATTATTTTTTTACTATAGCGACTGGCAACATCTTTATGTCCGTCGCTTCTTGGTCAAAAATATTTGATCAACACCTTAAAAAAGTGACGGACAGTGTCGTTTAGTCCGCTAATTTTTTTGTCAAAATGTAGGTAAAACATTTTTTAAAAAGCGACGGACAAAGAGACGTTGTCCGTCGCTTTTTGTTTAATTATGTTACATTAGTGATGGGTTTCCCCCCAAATTCCTTATCTCTCTTCTCTCCCTTCTCTCTAAGAATTCCGCCCACCGCACCACTGCTTATCGCCGCCACCACTGTCTGTTGCCACCGCCATCTTCCTCGCCCCGTCGCTGGCCAACCCAATCTGCCACCACCCAAAAGAATTCCCCAACTACCCCTCCTTCTTGTTATAAGGTTAGGATTTAATTTTAGTTTTTTTTTTTTTTAATTCTAGTAATTATATTTGATTTCTTAGTTTGTATATTGTTTTAGTTTGTTGAATTGTGTTATTCATTTGTACATTTGATTATTGTAAGTTAGGGAGAGAATTGAGGATTTTATATTTTAGGGTTAGTTTTCTTTTAAATTGGAGACTTTTAAAAATGATTGTAAATTAAGTATTAGAAGTTAGAAGTCAGAAGTTAGATTAGTTTAACATTGATAGATTTGCCATTGTATTTGTGCTTATATATTATAATGTCGTTGAAAATTGGGTTAATTGAATTATATTTTTGACCTTATAAATTCTTGAACTTGGAAATTCTAGATATTTGATATGAACATGAATTTTTGTCGGAATTTAGAGCTTTAATTAGGTTGTGAACTTTAGAAATCTTAAATTATTGTAGGATTTTAGAACTTTAAGTTGTGAACTTTAGAGAACTTGAATTTTTGTAGTATTTTAGAACTTTAGGTTGTGAAACATTAGAAATCTTGAAGTAATTGATAAAGTTTGAATGTCATGAATATAAAGGATGAATGTTTGAATGTCATGATATATGAGGTTTTTTTTTAATTAGAACTTGAATATATATATATATAGATTAGAGATATAAACTTGAATTAATTAGAATTAACTTGAACTTGAACTTGGAACTTAGTTTGAATATATAACTAAGTTTAGAAATTAGATATGAACTTGAAATTGGAACTTGAACTTATTAAAATTTGAATATATATAACTAATTATTGGATTTGAAGTTTATATATAACTAATTTTAGAACTTTGATATGAACTTGAACTTGAACTTAGAACTTGAATATAACCAATTCTTGGAATAGAAATTTATATATAACTAAGCTTAGAAATTAGATATGAAATATCTTGAATTTAGAACTTGAACTAATTGAACATAATTAGAATTTGAATATAACTAATTATTGAATTTGAACTTTATATATAACTAATAACTTTTATATGAACTTGAATTTAGAACTTGAACTTGAACTTGAATATAACTAATTCTTGATGACCTTAATTAATTAGAACTTAATATTAAACTTAATTAGAACTTTGGACTTAATTTATAATAACTTGGACTTAATTAGAATTAATATAATTAATTATTTGAAATCTTAAACTTAATTAAAATTTATGAATTAATTAAGCTTGAACTTTGAAGATCTTGAAATGTAGTATTTATGAACAAATTAATTAGATATGTAAGTAATAATAGATTTACTGATTAAGTAATTATAAATATATATTAACAATATAAATTAGTTTAATGTAGTAAAATTATTATTAAATTTAATTTATAATATAATTCAATAACATCATACTTTCAACCTTGTAGAACGAATTTCGCTGAAACAAACATGATTGGCGCGTGGGTGAATGAACCCAATGCTATGAAAGTCTCACATACCTCTTTGGGGATCAACCTTTGGCGAAACGACTTTGATTCCGCAAGAGATATCCAAGAACGCCTTGACTTTTCTCCTCTTTTATCTTCTCTCAAAGTCCTAGTGTAATTCTTAATTGAGTAAACTGAACTAACTCAGTTTAGACCCCAAATAAATTACTGAAAACGGATTTAATTAATTGGGTAATGAAAAGACAAAATACCCTTCCAAATTCTGAGTAACTTTCCTTATTTAGACTGCTCGACTTCAAACGGGTATGTCTCTCTCATACGAACTCAAAAACTAGCAAACTCGATGGCGTTGGAAAGATAATTCAAAGACCTTTCATTTGATATCTTGATGCCCATCTAAATAATGATGTACTATGAGTTATTGTCGGTTGAAGTTGACCCAAAATTCATTATTAACATAACTTGCCAAATTTTAGATTTTCATTCTTTCCAAAAATGGTTCTTTCTAATTTTATCGCTTTCAAAAAACAAAAAAAACGGGGTGTTATAGCTTGAGAAAGAGGTTTTAGAACCATGGTTTTCGATCAATGATTGTAGTTATTGGGTTGATGTGGGTTCAGCTCGAGAGAGTGAACCCTAAACTCGATTCTACCTGTCTAGCTCGAGAGAGTAGATAAATTAAGGTTTTGGGTTGTTTATATTGTTAAGCTTGTCGAGGTTCGAGAGAAATCGCTTGAATCATAATAGTTGTTCGAGAGAAAGCTATTGCATCTATAGTCTAACCTACCTACTGAGATTTAGCAATCGTTAGTAAATTTCAATTACCCATATAGCAAAATTAGCCTATAATCGATCACATCCCTAGAATTTCTCTCTACATTGCTGATTCCCCTGTTTTTTTATTTATCTTACTTGTTAATTGACAAACCAACTCCCCCATTTGACATTCCTTGTCAACCCCTTCGATTTATTTAAATGTATCCAATTATTTTTACTCCTACCACAGACTAGATTACATTTCTAACTTAAAAACTGAATTCGAATTTGTACCGCTCCCTGTGGGTTTGACCCCAACTCTTCTTTGAG
Source organism: Solanum tuberosum (assembly GCF_000226075.1). NCBI lineage: Eukaryota > Viridiplantae > Streptophyta > Magnoliopsida > Solanales > Solanaceae > Solanum > Solanum tuberosum. The sequence continues at coordinate 2,337,022 of NW_006238948.1, read as the reverse complement.
TTTTATACTAGATAACGACTGCCTACACCTAGTATTGGATTAGGTGTAGTTGAGCATTCATCACTCAATTTGCAAGTGATCTTGTTCGTTCTTCCTTTTCACCTATTTTCCTTTTCTTAAACTCTCTTCTAAAACCCTAAGAGTAATTTACGATTTTTAAAACTAACCCAATTCAAATTTGACCCCAAAATATTACTAAATTCATGTTAATCTAATAGGGGTAAGGAAGAGATCAAAATACCCCTCACTAATTGGGGTAACTTTCCTTAGCTCGACATGCTAACTTTAAACGTGCATATCTCCCTCATCCGAACTCAAAACATAGCAAACTCAGTGGCATTGGAAAGAGGATTCCAAGACCTTTTATTTGGTATCTTATAGGCTACCTAACTATTCCTGTACTGAAAGTTATGATCGTTTGAAGTTGATCCAAAAAGTCAGAACTTTTGCATAACTTGAAAAATTCTCAATTTAGCTATATCTAATTTATCGCTTTCTAAATTTAGCTCTTTCTAAGGCGGGATGTTACAATTTCATAATGTATCGTATCATATTCAAATATCTGGTGGTAAGATAAACAAAACACAAATTTCATTGTATCATTTTGAAAATTTATAATGAAATATAAAGTGTAGGAGAATATTCTAAAGCAATTTATATATTTTCAATTGCGTTAAGATTTAGGCTTTTTTGTACTGTTACGATATTATTTCACGTGTCATAAGTTACGAGTATATATTACAAGTTTACAAATGCTCTAGAGCACGCACAAATAACATATAAATTTTAAATTGAAGAGCTTAAATTATTTTGTACATGAATATGAGTTAGATAATAAATATTTTCATATTGGCAAAGCTAAAAGTCGAAGGTCTTTTATTAAACATGAATATATTAGGAAATATGCATAATTGAACAAGAGCAAATTTAGAAAATATATAAATAAAATAAAAATATTTACCTCAAAAATTAGAATCAATTTAAATAATAATTTACTAAAATATATGTCACAAAAGAATGGCACAATAAAAACTTCTTCAATAATTCAATAACATAAATCTAATTAGGAATATATGTAATTTGAAATTACTATTTTTACAGATTGACAATGATAAAAATAAACTTAAAAGAAATTTAATGAATATTATGATTTTGGTTCAAATCCTACCTAATAAGGAATCATCATAAATATTTTTACTTTTTCGTTATTTGAGTTCATTTTTGTCAAATAATATGATGATTTTCTCGCTATAAATACTTGGTTAGAACAGAAACCCAACATCACATTTTTCTTATATTCTCAATTCAGAAATATAGCCATGAGAAGACGTAATAGCTGCAGAAGAATTGTAATTGCGAGGATGCCAAAATCAAGAAATAGACAAGTAACATTCTCAAAATGACATATTGGCCTATTTAAAAAGGCAAGTGAGCTATGTACTTTATGTGGTGCTTATGTTGATGTTGTGATTCTTTCTTCTAGCAACAAAGTATATTCATGTGGACATCCTTCCGTCGAGTTAATTGTGGATAAGTTTCTTGATAGAATCCTCAACCCGACTCTGATGCTCCTAATGTCACTACTAAAAAACTGCTAAAAAATGACGGACAACAAAGCGACGGACGACGTCTCTCCAAAAAGTGACGCCATTTGCCACACTGTCCGTCGCATTTAATAAAAATAATTATTATTAAAATTATTTTATAAAAAGCGACAGACGGCATCTTTTAGTCAGTCGCTTTTTTCGTTGATTTTTGCACAAAATATATATATATAATTAATAACTATTTATTTAACATATATAGTGATGCCGTCCGTCACTTTTATTAAAAATAATTATATATAAATTAAAAAATTAACCACGCCATCCGTCGATTTTAATTTTAATTTATTTTATTAATCATTTTTTTACTATAGCGACGGACGGCATCTTTATGTCTGCTTCTTGGTCAAAAATATATGGTCAACACTTTTAAAAAACGATGGATAGTGTCGTTTAGTCCGTTGGTTTTTTTGTCAAAATGAAGGTCAAACATTTTTTTAAAAGTGACGGACAAAGTGACGTTGTCCGTCGCTTTTTGTTTAATTATGTTACAACAGTGATGCGTTTTCCCCCAAATTCCTTATCTCTCTTCCTCTCTTTTCTCTCTCTTCTATCCCTTCTCTCTAAGAATTCTGCCCGCCGCACCACCGCCTGTTGCTGCCACCACCGTC
>NW_006238948.1:2309250-2334392 GCF_000226075.1 Solanum tuberosum | reverse complement strand
CTAACAAATAATTAGAAGTTAGAAGTTAGAAGTTAGATTAGTTTAACATTGATAGATTTGCCATTGTATTTGTGCTTATATATTATAATATTGTTGAAAATTGGGTTAATTGAATTATATTCTTAAACTTAGAAATTCTTGACCTTAGAAATTCTTGAACTTGGAAATTCTTGAACTTATTAGAAATTCTAGAAATTAGATATGAACTTGAATATATATATATATATATATAAAACTAATTTTTTTGGATTATAAGTGTATATATGAATAATTTTATAGATTAGAGATATGAACTTGAATTAATTAGAATTAACTTGAACTTGAACTTGGAACTTAGTTTGAATATATAACTAAGTTTAGAAATTAGATATGAACTTGAAATTGGAACCTGAACTTATTAAAATTTGAATATATATAACTAATTCTTGGATTTGAAGTTTATATATAACTAATTTTAGAACTTTGATATGAACTTAGAACTTGAATATAACCAATTCTTGGAATAGAAATTGATATATAACTAAGTTTAGAAATTACATATGAATTATCTTGAATTTAGAACTTGAACTAATTGAACTTAATTAGAATTTGAATATAACTAATTATGTAATTTGAACTTTATATATAACTAATAACTTTTATATGAACTTGAATTTAGAACTTGAACTTGAATATAACTAATTCTTGATGACCTTAATTAATTAGAACTTAATATTAAACTTAATTCGAACTTTGGACTAAATTTATAATAACTTTGACTTAATTAGAATTAATATAATTAATTATTTGAAATCTTAAACTTAATTAAAATTTAAGAATTAATTAAACTTGAACTCTATAGTATCTTGAAATGTAGTATTTATGAACTAATTAATTAGATATATAAGTAATAATAAATTTACTTATTAAGTAATTATAAATATATATATTAACAATATAAATTAGTTTAATGTAGTAAAATTATTATTAAATTTAATTTATAATATAATTCAATAACTGTATTTTTGTAGATGGATCATCGTTAAGGGATTTATAATATGCATTATGAAACTGGTGCTAGTTTGAAACCTGAGTTTATTGATGATGTTAGAGATTTTATTGAACATACAATGACACTTGACATTTTCAAGATTAATTGATTGGTTAGGTGTCCTTGTAGTGCATGTAGGTGCTTAAAAGTTTTTGAACCAGATAACGTTATTGTTCATTTGTACCGTAATGGATTTAATCCTAAATATTTTGTATAGATTTATCATGGAGAAAGAAATAGATTGAATGGTATGTTTTATAATTCGATGAATGTGGATGAATATAATATGCTTGCACCACATGGCCAAATTAGGGTTGAACATGATAAGGTTCATGAAATGATTAATGATGTTTTCGGGGTTCAAGGTGCGATGGAACCAAACAATATTTTGATGAAGCTCATAGTGAAGAAGCAAGACGCTTCTATGATCAATTAGAATAGTCTAGTCATCCACTATGTGAAGGGAGTCCGCATTCTACCTTGTCAGTTACAGTTAGATGAATGAGTATTAAATCAGATTGGAATGTTCCTAATGTGGCTATGGACTTAATGGTTGATCTTTTGGGTGAACTAATTAATCAAGAGTTTAACATACCTAAGAACTTCTATCAGGCAAAGCGTTTGGTTTTCAAGTTAGGATTGACGTATGATATAATTCATTGTTGTGTTAATGGTTGCATGCTGTTTTACAAGACTGATAGTGAATTAGAAAATTGTAAGTTTTGTGGACATGCTCGTTATAAGAGGACTCGGGCTGGAAAGATGGTCCCAATTAAGGCGATGCATAATCTACCTCTTACTCCTAGGTTAAAGAGGTTGTATGCATTAGTGAGGTCTTCCCCACATATGAGATGGCATCGTGAATATAGAAGGTCACCGGGTGTTCTTGTCTCAACCATCTGATGGTGAAGCATGGAAGCATTTTGATAATGTATATCCTGATTTTGCTAGTGAACCAAGAAATGTTAGATTGGGGTTGTGTGCAGATGGCTTCACACCATTCTCTAATGCTGCTTCGCCTTATTCATGCTGGACGGTATTTCTTACTCCGTATAATCTTCCTCATGAAATGTGCATGACCAGTCCCTACATATTTCTAAGTTGTGTTATTCCAGGTCTCCATAATCCAAAAAGTTTGATTGATGTCTATCTACAACCATTGATAGATGAGCTCAAACAATTGTGGTTTGAAGGCGTTTTGACTTATGATATATCAACTAAGCAGAATTTCATTTTACGTGCTCCTTTAATGTGGACTATTAATGATTTTTTCTGCATACGGGATGTTGTCTGGTTGGATGACAGCTGGAAAGCTAGCATGTCTGTATTGCATGGAAAATAGTAAGGCATTCACTTTAAAGCATGACATAAAAAATACATGGTTTGATTGTCATTGCCACTTCTTGCCAATGGATCATGAGTTTAGAAAGATGAAAAATGCATTTAGGAAAAATATTAGAAGAAGTATCTGATGATGAGATAATGAATGTTGAGGAAGAAATATCCGAGAATGAGGAAAATGAATCATTTGATGGCGAAGAATGGGACGATAATGAAAATGAAACAACTGATGAGGAAGAATGGAAGAATGATGGAATGCGAGGAGAAATACTAGTAGAATGAAGGCTAGTATATGTAAGTTAATTTATTTTGCTAATTTTATTTAATTTATGATATTTATATATTATACATTTAAATTTCCATACATATGTCATTAGGCGGTGACGGTGATGGATCTCGCGAGCATTTTGGAGTTAGACAGACAAATAAGAAGTCTAGGAGACCCATAGATCCTAAGGATATTCCACGATCTATTTATTATGTGCAAGAGCTCATCAGTCATGATACTCATTTATTTGTTGTCCCATTTGGTACGGCAGATCCTCGGGCATATTATCCTATTTATCGTCGATCAGTCGGTGCTTCCTCTACTTCGCAGGCATTGCCTCCACGGCTCTACGAGGACCTACCTTTACAGGCTATTCGTTGAGCATGACCCTTATCGGCAGGTAGGATATCGGATGGTACTCCATCTCCCACAAGTACATCTCCTTAGTTATATGCCATGAGGATAAGAGATTCTAGTAGCAAGCATTCATATGCTATGGCCGGTACGCCTCCATTGACTCAGCGTTTTGTGCATCCTGATGTATCACCTTCACTTACAGGTGCACCTAGTGCTACACCAGATGATGAGTTGTCTGCTCTATCTCCTATTCAGAAGGATAGACTTGGTAGAGTCATGATTGAGTCGAATGGATCATCATAAGTTTGTTTTGTTATCTATTTGTTACTTTATTTATTTATTTCTTATACTTTAATATATTATTCATGAACTAACATATTTATTATGTGTTTGCAGGTGGAATCCTGCAAAGGATGCTGCCCGGGCTTTAAAAGACCGTGTTAGAAGACTTTTTACAGAGGCTTATCACTCTTGGAGCGAGATTCCAAACAATATACGTCAGGCGATGTTTAATGAATTTAAGGAATATATTTTTTAGTTAAGTTTAATAATTTTAGTATACTTTACTATTTTTTTTACTATCGATCTAATTAACGCTATTCAATTTTTTTTCCAGACTGTGTGTACTTGGGAGCCGAGGTACAATATGGTCATTGCGACCAAATTTGAGAGGAGGGCATCCGCGAGACTACCTAGCTGGCTAAAGAAAGTTTGGGATACTAATCAACGTCCGGGTTGGATGTTGCCTCATGTTTTTGATAACTTGCGTCAGTATTGGAACACAGATATGCTCAAGGCAATGTTCGAACAAGCCAAAAAGGCTAGAGGCAGTTTTAAGGGTGGCTCGTTGCACACCGGAGGTGTAAAGACCGTTAGAACAATTACAAGAGAGATGGTAAGTTCTAATTCAAACTTTTAAATAAATAATTAGTTGATTCATATATATCGTTATAAATTTCAATTTTTATTTATAGGAAAAAGAAATGGGGCGCACTCCCATTGGACGGGAGGTTTTCAAGAGGACTCATGTGAAGAAGAAAGAAAATGAGTCGGATCCAAATGTGTGGTTGGAGGAAAAAGGGTCGAACGAACTTTTGTAAGTTATTTAATATGAATAATATATATTAATAGTGAATATATTTATGATATGTTTATATATTGATGTCATTTTTTATATTTAATATGCAGAATGAGTTTAATCAGTACGTCACTAAGAATATAGATAGTTCGGTCCAAATGACACCTGAACTGTCCACCCAAATTTGAATAGAAAAAGTGGTAGTGGGACACACAAGGGTAGAGTCTATGGTCTAGGCTCTAGAAACGATGTAAGACGACTCCAGTCAAGCTTACAAGGTACTGGATCTTCGCGTCAAACTGAGGCACTTGACAGTGTTCTGATTGTTGCTATGTCGGGTCAAATAGCATAGCTTACATCGGCCCTAGCATAGTCGGAGCGAAGAAGAGTAGCTGAACAACAAAGCATGAGTGCGACCGTTTAGCAAATCAAAGAACAAGTGTTGAACCTCCCTCGTCGGCATACTACATCTTCTCCTGTCGAGGACACCGACGACAGTGACAAGGATGATGATTTTGTAGATCACACTCCCTAGTTTAGGTCTCTTTTATGAACTTTATGAACTTTTTGAAATTTTGAAACGAATTTTGAAAGACATTATAAGTCTTTAAATTGTGATTTAGATACTCTTGAATGTTAATTTAAGTTTGTTGTTTTATGTTTTTTGTAGCTTCTTTATAATGTTGTGTGTTTGATTGGGCTGAATTGAATTGAATTAAATTGAATTGCATTTCCAGGTGGGCAGCAAAAACTGGCAGGAAACAATTTGCAGAAAAAGTGATGGATAGTGTGGTTTTGTCCGTCGCTTTTCTGGGTTTTCTTTTAATAAAAAACCCAGAGAATCGATAGACAATGTCCTTTAGTTCGTCACTTTTCTAGATTTTTCAAAAAAATAATTTCCATAAAAGCGACGGACAGGATCCTTTAGTCCGTCACTTTTCTGGGACTTTCAAAATTTAAATTTCCAGAAAAGCGATGGACTCCATCGCTCTTTGAAAATCGTCGAGCCAAAGAGCGACGAACATGATTGCGTCGCTTTTTCGTCGATTTTGACCAAAAAAGTGACGCAGTCCGTCGCTTTTGGCCATCGTTTTTCGGCAGTTTTTTAGTAGTGTTCTAGCTAATCAAAATTTCAATGTTGATGAGTTCAATAATGAACTAAACAAGTTGGAGAATTCACTCGAACGACAAAAAAAACATGGAAAAGCTCTCCAAGCATTATGGAATGAACTTCCATATGAACAACTCATCTTTACTGACCTTAAAAAGTTGAGTGAGCTCTTGGAAGCTGTAGATGAAGAAGTTGAAAGAGTAGCGAGCCAACTTATGGGGTGTAATATTGAATTTCCATATCAAACTTTTGGAAGTGCCCTTGCTCCTGTAAGAGTTGAGGAAAACATTTTGTCCAATTTCGATGAAGCGCCATCTGGATCCCATGAAGAGATTTTTTTTTAGCTTTATTTAAAATTCAGTGACTTGATTGTGTACTTATAGAGTTAAGTTTGTCATATCTATGATTATCTTTGTTATATTTATGATTTCAATTTTTACCTTCAAATATGTTTATCATGGAATAAGATGGACTTTTATTTAGTACTTCCTTCATTTTAATTTCTTTGTCTTACCTTTTTTAGGTCAATTTAAAAAAATAATATTTATTTCCTTTATGGCCGCTCTTAGTTTAACTTTTCATGTGTCATGTTTAAAACCACAATAATAAAGAGAATTTTGCTACATTTCACGTATCATTAATTTATGACCACAAGATTTAAAAGTTATTTTTTATTTTCTCAATTTTCATGCCAAGTCAAAATCAGATAAATAAATTGAAATGAAAAAGGTATGCAATAATTTTTCATTTGAAATTGATGTATAAGTGTTGAAAGAAAAAGTAGTAAGAGATTATTGAATAAGAAAATAAAACTCATGTCAGATAGCTTTAAGTGCAACATATCTTATTTTAAAAAAATTAAATTCTTATAGAGTATCAGATGTATTTGTTTCTACATATAAAAACAATATTATTTTATTATGACTGATAAAGCAAGGCTTACCTCCTTACTTCTACTTATACATATTGATTGTTTATCATTTTTATTGTTATTAAAAAGATAATAAACATATTGTCTAGTGGTATATATTGATATATAATTTAAAAAATTGTATTGTTACGATATTTTTTCATGTGTCATAAGTGATGAGTATATTTTATGAGTTTAGAAACGCTCTAGGAGACATACAAATAACATAAAAATTTAAATTGAAGTGCCTAAATTTTTTTGTACATTAATATAAATTAGACAACAAATATATTGATATTGTGAAAGCTAATAGTAGAAGGTCTTTTATTAAGCATGACTATATTAGAAAATATACATAGTTGGACAAGAATTTTTTTTGAAAATATATGAATATAATAAAAAATATTTACCTAAAAATTATCATTAATTTACATAATAACTTACTAAATCATATGTCAGAAAAGAATGACATAATAAAAACATTTTCAATAACATAAATATAACTAGAAAAACATGTTGTTTGTAATTACTATCTTTACGGATTAACAATGATACAAAATAAATGGAAATATATCAACTTTAACTTTCTATTTGAAGTATTTTAAATATTTTTTAAATATTATATTTTCATGTATTATTTATTGAAAGGACGACTTTCTGTCTTCGAAAAAAATATATTTTTCTTATAAAAAATAATTTGAAGTACTCCTAATTCTATGAAATTTAGTATCTTAAATAAAGTAAAATTTAATATGTATCATAAATGAAGTTTCTTGCAACAGGAATTATAAATATCTCAAATTTATATATTTTTATTATTCTTAGTTATGATTAATGAGAATATATAACAATTTTTCGAAGTGAAAAAATTTGTATGTTCTAATGACCCGTTAGACCATTTTGAGAACTAGTCCTATCTCATTCGTAAAGGACCCTTTCCATAAATTTCTAATGGAAATTTTTAATTACTCGTTTAACTATGGTTATTTAATAAGCGGGTAGATTTTAGGTATTTAATTTTAGTAATTAGTTAATGGGCCAAGTCCATAATTTATTTAATACCCTTACTACTTGACCCATGTGTTGAAGTTAGTTAGTAGGGTTTAATAATTTCAGACTATTCAATTTAAGAGGAAAAAGACTTGGAAAATGAGAACCTGGATCGACAATCAAAGGATGATTAAGCGTCTCAGGCATGGATTATTGAGGGTCGTGTCGCACGCTGTGACGGATGCATGGACATATAGTCCCCCATGGGTCCCGAACTGTGAGATAGTGGGTGTGTATCGTTTGGTCAGACATGCATCACTATACTTGACATTACATTTCATTGCATTGCACATCATTATCATTGGTGAACTTGATCTTGTGTGTTACTGATCTTGTGAGTGCCTTTCTGTGGAACTTGTGATTGATGAATATTGAGCCTATTGTTGAGAATATGAAATTGTTAGAGGGTTATTGTTGAGCTGTGTTCTTTGTAAATTGTGAACTGTTAGGTTGGTCTGATTTTATGCAGGTGGTAGTTGTGGAGGTTCAGTTAGAGTGTAAGGAGTACTCGTATTCTATTCCCTTAGCTTTTGTATAGAAGTTTACTTGCTGAGTACCGTGTGGTATGGTACTCACCCATTGCTTCTACATTTTTTTGTAGGTTACAAGCCCGAATCATCGTGATACTTTCTATTGTTTTCTTTTCTAAGGATTCATGTGGAGATTTATGAGGTAGCTTTTTGTCATCTCAGCGGACCTTCATACTCCTATTTATGATCTTGTTCTATTCTAGAAACAATGTCATTTGAGACTTGTGTTTTTTTCTTTTGAATCAATTGTAATACTCTAGAGGCTTGTACACGTGACAAATAAGTTTTGAGGCTTTTATTAAGTTGACTTAGTTATCCACACTTATGATATTTTGAGATTTTAATATGTCTTACTTCCGCATAGTTGGTGATATTTGAGTTTTAGGCTGACTTGTCTTGGTGGGATAAGACGAGTGCCATCACGCCCATTTTTAGGGCCTCAGAAAAATGGTATCAGAGCCCCAGGTTCATAGGTCTCACGTGTATATAAGGCCAGTCTAAGTAGAGTCTCAAAGATTGGTATGGTGACGTCTGTACTTATCTTAGAGAGGTTATAGTGACTTTTAGGAAAAATCTTCATTTTTGTGGAATTTCTATTGTGCGTCCTTGGTCCAATTTTGATTCTTATCGCTTCACTCCATTTACCCTCACTTATAGTGATGACTCGTGTGTAGTTCCACATGTGAGTAGTTGGTGTGTCGTGTATGGCTTGAATGTTAGACCTAGTACTAAAGTTGAAGTGATAAACTTATGGAAATGATGTGTGGTCAGATTAATAATGTTCAACAATTTAAATGGATTTAGTAAGGATAGTGACCTAGTAAAGAGAATATTACTTGTGTGGTATATATGAAATTTAGAGTGGTTTAACAATTGGAAGTGGAATGATTAAAGGGATGTCTAGATAATGAACATGTATCTTTGTAAACTACAATTAGTAAAATTATCATAACATGAATGGGTTGCTTAGCGAATGATAAGAATGGTGTCGCACCAGTTGAGGTCATAATATCTACTACAGTTTCATAAATTGAGTGTATATCAAAAAGGGTCATGATACGACTACTATAATGGTATCGATGCTTACTTGGTTAGAGTTATAATGTGTGTTACTTATGTCATCAACCCCGTCTCAGATAGAGTGCATACCGTTTTGGGTTAGAGACCAAACAAATTTGGTAATGTACTATAGATAGTTAATGGGCAAAAATGTGTGGGTTAAAATATTGTTTATAAGGAAAATTAGAGTGGTGGATCTTGGGAACCGTACTAATGTGTTATGTTGTGAAGTGTATCTCGAGGATTCTAAATGAGGACTAGTGATTTCATCGTAAGCTCTAAGGGAGTCGACCAATATCGGAATGAAACGCTTATGGGTAAAGAAAATTTCCAACGAGTATACTTGTGTGAAGGAAATTAAGAATTTTAGTAAGAAAATGCATATAAAATAGGGTTAGTCCTTTGTATTGGATTGGATTGGTATAGCTAGGTTTGAGGTGTCATGTCAATGAGAAGGTTGACTTCGCGTGGTAATGGGAAGGGCTATTGAGTATGATGGTAATAAGAGTTCGTGATGAATTGTCATTGGGATGCAACTATATGATAAAGATTGTTGGTTAAACGGATTTTGTATGGTAATGATAACTGTTATTATCTAAGGTTGTGATTTTCTACTATTTGGTGAATAACATGGCTGAATGGAAAGTTTTAGGAGATTCTGGGACACCGCTCGAATAGAATTTAAAGGAGATAGAGTCATAATGTAAAAATAAAATAATAAATTAGTGGGATATAGTGTAGCCTTCGGAAAGAGGTGAGAGTAAAAATATTTTCTCTGATTACAATCTAAGGAGGTATCTTTAGAGGAGTTGAGAATTGGGTTCAGAGACACGTGGTTTCATATGTTTTTCTCTAGTCATGGTAATAGTGTCATGGGTTAATCAGATTGATTAAAATGATTGGATAAGATTTGAGAAAGAAGTCTATAGGCATTCAATTTGAGTGTGGTAATAAGTATTTTTGTGTTTTTGAGTGTGGTAACTGACACGGTTGGAATCAGAATTCAAGTTTTTCATTGCAAGTCTACGTTTGTGGTAGTATGTTTTGTCAAGGTATGAATTGGTAAGATAAAAATTGATCGAACGCACCGGGTATTGAGCATTTGGAAGAACATGTTTAGGGTTTGGATCCTAGAGTTTGTTACTTTTGATTGTTAAAGGGCCTAAGAAAGTACTTCTCTTAAATTTTTGATTTAAAGTATAGGGTAAAATATCATGGGTGGTTGGTCAAATGATAAGATTGGTAAGCAAGTCAACAAAAGGAAAACAATTCTTGTGTATTGAAGAGTTCAAGGTATTTAAAATTTGCGTCATAGAAATAATTTAAGAGATATGAAGGAATAAGACCTCACATATAGACTCTAGGTTTGTAGTTGAAGGATGTATGGATTTTCATATATAAGTTTAGATATGACTGAGATATGTGAACTAGTTCAGTAAAGATTCACTAGAGGTTTATTAGTGACTTTTACGAAGATTGAGTTTTGTTCGAGTAATAAAAATTGATGTGTGGAATATGTTGTATTTTTACTTTGGTTTGGATTGTTTGAATTATGGTAGGTGAAATATGGATGCACAACGGTATGGATTTACAATTCTACATGGTTATTGAAGATCTCAAGAGGATTGAAACAATTCTATTGATGAGACTGCAAAGACTGTTATGATGCGTTACATAGACATTTGATGGTGAATAAAACGTTATGAGCTTATAGTATATAGAATTATTAGGGTGGTCAAGAATTTCTCTATATTTTGGCATGATGTATATGACAGTGTGTATCGTAATTGAATGTTGGTATGTGAAAAATTACACGGAGTTTGCTTTGGGCGGTTCAATAGCTTTATCTCGATGGAAAGGTTCTACCTGGATTGAAATTAGTGTTATCAATCCTTGGTGGGACCCGTGTCTGTCATGGAATACTTGGTTGGAAAGAGAGGGAGCCATAGTTCAAAATTTTTTGGAGGCTACAATGTTTGCTAAGAAGACTTTTATACTAGTAACAGTTTTAGAGTAAGGTAAATGACCAGTGTGGTTATGATGTTTGTTAGTATTAAGAGTATTGGCTTTAGTGGAGTACTATGAGAAGTATGTGGGGTTTGATGAATCATGTATGTGTACGATTGTAATGGGGACTAGACTGGTTGAGTGTGGATGGCTAAAAATCAAGGAGATGGAGTTAGATGAATGGAAATGTTTGATATGGGCATTATGGAAGGAGTATATTGTGCTATTCGACCTTGTTTCTATACATTATTATGTGACCACCTACTTCATTTTGGACATGGTTTAGAGTATGATTCATTGTCTATGACCGTGTGTGTTTCACTTTGACGGGAAAATCCCTAGCGGTGGATCAGATTTATCGATCCTCTTATGTCCACTCGATAGGGTAGGATCCTTGGGCAGACTTGGTCAATTTAGTTATTGCAGATATGGTGTTGTTTGGGATAGTTGAAGTATACTAGTGATTCTACAAACACAAATTTGTGTATGAGAACTTACAGAAGAGCTACCACGAATAGTTACGGTTGTACGTCAGTCTTAGTATTCATGTCGTCGTCGAGGTCATATTCTAAATATGTGTGTTTGAATGTGGGAAAAATTGAGTGTAGTTCTATTGCTCTTAAGAATTGTCTATAATCATAGCTATTGATTTAGCATTTTATAGTGTTGTTAGAGGTTCTGTAAGCTTGAGTGTATCCCTAGATATGTGGTTACTTAGTCATTTCCATTTTTAGATTAGATAAGTTTGATTCTCCCTTGATTAGTAACCGATGTCTAAAGATCATATTTTATAACTTAAGCTCGTGGAATAACTATATTGTGAGAAGGATATTTTGATAGAATATGTGATGGTTTGTGCATTATGAGTTTGTAGTGGTTGGTTCAAGTTCACTCCTGATTGTAGCCGATATTAATTCAAAATTTTATTGTAGTTATGTGAGAAATGATTCTTCATGGTGGTTATATTATGAACCAGAGAATTTCAGTTAAGTTAGGGTGCATGGGTAAGTCTATGGCTTGATAATCACCATTGATTTGTGGATTTATCAAATTTTGACTCAAAAGTCTAGCTATTAGTAGTTGATCTTGATGAAATGTTTAACACACCAGAAACTAGTAGGCTAAACTAGAGCTTAACATGAGGGTTAGAGTCGTAAACATAACTCCCCGTACTTAAAAATAGAGGGTTTTGTATTCAAACGTCAAGGTACGACCCCCAAGGACCAACCATGGGTCATTGAGGAGGACCTAGAAAAATGCCTAGAGGTTTACCAATGAAGGGGACCAACACCCCGTTGGTCAATCCACGATCGTGCATGAGGGGGACGTAGGTCGAGCTTGTAAGTGAGGCTCTCTGAACCCCGACCCATGCTTCACCAACACAGGCCGTGTGTTCAACCACTGTCCATCAGTGAGGGTCTCATGGGTGGGGCCAAATTCTCTGACCATAAACCATGCCCAACCAGGACGGGCCATGGTTCCATACACGGTCCGTAGGTCAGGGGTCCATGATTCAGGCCTGGAACCGCTTTTTGGCAGTTAAGTTAGGGGCACTTTGGGGCTTTTCAGTTTTAATTAATATTAAGTGACGACATTTTAGCCTAAATTAGATCACATATATAATGATTTTATATCACTAAATTAAGTCAATTACCTCATTATTTCTAAATCTCAAAACTAGTCCCAAAACTTCATCCTTCCCAAAGAAAATTCTCTCTCTAGAACTTAAAGGAAGAAGAAGAAGGAAATTGGAGCTAGGCTTCAAGGAGCAAGGTTTTATTCTCAAATTCATTGGGTTTCATTGCTAAGGTATGGAATCTCTTCATCCATGGAGCCCCTTCAGAATCCCAATTTCAAAGATAGAAATCCCCAAAAGCTTGGATTTGATTCCAAAATGATGGGTTCCTTTAAAAGACGATTCTAATGCTTGAATTACTTATGTTATGATTTATTATGGTTTTCTGTTGAAATCCCCTTATTCCCAAATTATGATCTTGTGATGTGGATTTGTGTATGAAAGAAGGATATTATGAGATTATGCTTGTAGTAATTGGACTACTTGAATTATGCTAATATCCATGTCTAAAGTAGTGAATTCTAGATGTGTTGATTCAATATAATCTTTGATCCTTGAAAGGGAAAATTATGATATTATGCATGATTTATGAAGTTTAGTATATGCTTTAAGAACACTTTGAGAGTAAAGTGATTATAAATATGATCTAGTTGTTGTGTTGTTGAAAGATTATTCTCATATACACACATATGTACGATTATAGTATGATGTGGAAGGTTTTCTCACAATATGATGATTCTAGGGTTGAAAGTCTTTCTCACCTGTTGAATCTATATGTAGACATGGAAGGAGAAAGGTTATTCACACACATGATCTAATGAGCTATCCTATGAATTATGTTGGATTGAGTGTCAAGACATTCTTCCATGAATACGAACTTAAGTCAAGACTTAATATGTACTCTGTGGGAATTAATGCTTAGCACTGAGTGGATATTGACAATGAGATGAAATCTCTTCCGCTATTAGAGGCCAGGTTTCTAGAAGAGGTCTCATGAGATAGAAGCTCTCCCGTTAGTAGAGGCCGAGTTTCTAGTAGCAATCTCCTTATCCTATAAACTATGTGCCCCCATAGGTTATTTAGCTAGTGGATCCACCTAAGCTAAGAATATGGTTCTACCTTAGGCAAGTAGCAGAGCAACCGTTTTCGGTGAGGGAGTAGCCGTATTCCATGTTAGCTCACATGGTCTATGCCGGTTAAGGCTTATTCCCACTATGACAAGAACAATATGAACAATAATATGAATTATGAATTATGGTCATTTTAGAGGTTTAATTAGTATGGGTGAGATTTATGGGGTCTTATTCATGCATTGCACAAGTATGCTTTGAGGGTATTTATGTTATGTTCCTCTTATGTTATGATGCTCTAAATGTTGACTATGCTTATGACTTGTGCTTTTCCACTATCTTTATGATGATGGTCAAACTTAGTAATTTGCATGCATGAGCTAAAATATCCCTTTGAGCATGTTTTCAATATTTTTATGCATGGCTATCATACTTAGTGCATTTTTGTACTAACGCCTACTTTTCCTACATTTTTCCTGAGTTTAGGGTCCGGTTCTCAAGGTGCTAATCGTTGTGGCTAAAATCTTGGATTTGCTTATTCTCCTAGCTAGTTGGTGAGTCCTCCTGATTCAAGAATGGATGTTATCTCCCTTAGTTCATTTCTTTATTTCTTTTTCGGATTATGTTGTATGGGTTATGTCCCTTTTCTCATTCAAAGATTGTAATATACGGCTATGTTGAGACTTAGATTCTAGACTTCCTCTTTTCTTTAAATGAAAATTTTAGACTTGAAATGAAATGCATTTTTACTCTTATTGTTCTATTGCTTATGTTATGATATGCTAAGTGGCTTACATGGAGCCTTTCGGGGTTCTATATGCCTTGTTACATCTAGGGGTATCCCTGGGTCGTGACAAAATGGTCTTAATGAGGATATCACTTGGAGAGATGAAAACCGAACCAAGAGGATCATAACTGAGGCTTTTGATAACGTTGGTGATTCGTCCTTCTTCTTCCTCTTTATGTTTGAGGTTGAACATAGTTTTTAGTTGTAGATAATGTAATGACCCGTTAGGCCATTTTGAGAACTAGTCCTATCTCATTCATAAAGGACCCTTTCCGTAAATTTTTAATGAAAATTTTGAATTACTCGTTTAACTATGTTATTTATTAAGCGGGTAAATTTTAAGTATTTAATTTTAGTAATTAGTTAATGGGCCAAGTCCATAATTTATTTAATACCCTTACTACTTGACCCATGTGTTGAAGTTAGTTAGTAGGGTTTAATAATTTCAGACTATTCAATTTAAGAGGAAAAAGACTTGGAAAACGAGAACCTGGACCGACAATCAAAGGATGACCGAGCGTCTCAGGCATAATCTCTCCTAAACTTATATATTCGTGAAACTTGAATGAAGTTATATCACTAAGTATTATTCTATATTTATTATTATTAATATGTGGGGAAAGAAGAGAACAGTAAAGTTAATGCAAAAAACTAATGGCTACTGGGTGGGGACAAGCAATCATTAGCTAATGATGCCAACTTTCAGAATTTGAAGACTTTATCAACGTATTGTATTATATATATTTGTAATACAGTGTTACAGAGGTTAATTCTACACATAGTTAATCATTCTTTTTTCATTGGTGAGATTTCAGTATTTAACTTGGTTCCGTGTTGGATTCGTATGGTATTGTATTAAGATTCGAATTTGATATATTGAGATATGTAATTAAATATTGGGTGTATTATATTATATGAAAACTATTAGGGTTGTAGCGTTTGGAGAAATTATGACTTAACCCTAGACTTGAAATTTAAAAAATATGAGATTTGACCTATTGGTTGCAATCAAGATTTAGAAATTTTATTGTAAATTCGGGTGAGTTTTAGGTCTAAGCTACACATATAGTAATATGAGTGTTGTTAGTTTCAAAAGCTTATTGTGATTATTTATTTGAATAGATTGAATTGATTTAGAAATCCAACAAAAAGAGAAGGCTCAACTCTTGGAGTGATTGTTTGACTATTTGAGGCAAGTGGATTTCTAAACCCTTGTTAAGTGTATAGAATCATGTATTTAATTGCGGTATGCATTGAGGGGAAATGGACTTGGTGATGGGTTGACTTGCTCATATCGACTAATTCTAATGATTAAAAAGGGATAATAAAAGGCAATGTGATTAATTATTGGTGTATGATGTGTTGAGAATGGTTTAAAAGGCTTATTGATTCATTGTTGATGTTGTATCACGATTGTGTTGTTGTGAATTGTGCATAAAAGGCAATGTGATTAATTATTGGTGCATGATGTGTTGAGAATGGTTTTGAAAGGCTTATTGATTCATTTTTGATGATGTATCACGATTGTGTTGTTGTGAATTATGCATAAAAGGCAATGTGATTAATTATTGGTGCGTGATGTGTTGAGAATGGTTTTGAAAGGCTTATTGATTCATTTTTGATAATGTATCACAATTGTGTTGTTGTGAATTGTGCATTATTATGAAAATGGTCATATCCTCATTATCCGTGTGAACATGTCATTTGCATTGATTCTGAGACATGGTTGTGATAAGTGTTATGTGAATTAAGGAGGATGTATCATTTCGAGGGATGTGTCGCGCACCACAATGGATACTATAATTCGAAGGACGTGTCACACGCTGCGATGAATACAATTATCGAGGGACGTGTTGCACGTCACGATGGATTATCGAGGGTCGTGTCATACGCTGCGAGGGATGCATGGATAAATATGTCCCTCATGTGTCCGAGACTGTGAGACAGCGGGTGTGTCACGCCTCGAGGCTACCCCGTTGATGTGACACAGGACCTAGGATCATGAATGACCCCAAGCTATCCCTGAACTCGCACATCATAAGCATACTTAAAGACTTACTGAAAATAGAAATACTGAGCGGAAGCTTAAACATAATATAAAATGAAATGATGCGAAATACACATTCTAAGTCCGAATATATAGAAGACTGAGAGTTCAATAGCAGCTGAAAGTTCAAACTCCAAACTAAACTGAATCTAACTATGTTTGAATAATAGCCTCTAACTTACTAGAGATGGTGGGACATGGCAAAACTGAAACTAAATGTATCACTTTGTATCCTAGATAGACCAAAATGCAGATTTTTGAGAAGTTCCAGGTGCAACCCACAATTGCCATCCACGGACCGTAGGTCAGACCACGGCCCGTGCTGGTGGTCCGTGGTTCACCACTGCAACCCCTCCTCAAACCCAGCTTAGAAAATCGGCTAAGTCTCGACCCATGATCCGTAGGTCAGACCACGGTCCGTGGATCGAGGCCCCCTTTACCCAGCCTCTGATGCAAACGACGGCAGACCAGCACGGACCGTCATTCGATCCACGGCCCGTAGGTCCCGTCCGTCGATCACTCCAACAACAGTTAAGTCAAGGGTCTTTTGGTCTTTTCCTTTTTCGTTGGACCCTTAAGCTACGTCGTTTAGACCCAAAATTATGAGGTTTTAGTCAGTTTAAGCCTAGAAACATAACTAGAACTTACCTAAGTCAAATCATTAATCAAAAACTTAGAAAATTAGAACGCTAAGAGGAGAAAGAAGTCAAGAACCCTAGTTCAAGAATGCAACAAGTTTTCTTCAATTCCAGCCCAGAAATCAAAGGATTTCTCTGTGAAATTCGTCACCGGGTATGTGGGATTTCACTAGTGGGTTCCTTTCGCCCATTAGGTCCCTAGAATTCAGTCAGATTCTTGATTCCATGATTATGAACAGACCTACGGTTTTTAGAATCTCAACAGATCATCATGAATTAGTTATTTAAATGTTCCAAATCAGATTAGTATGTTAATATTCAATTTATTGCGTGAAATCCAGAACCCTAGCTATGTATTTCTTTAGTTCTTGCATTACACGTGCTAGGTCAAATATTTCAGTATTCAGTTATACATGCCTCAGTTTATGAATACATCATTATTAGATTAATTGTTGCATTCTCAGTTTGCATGTTCAGTTCAAGCTATCCAGTAACTTACAAAAATTCAGTCATAATGTGTTAATTACTTAATCCATTGGGAGTAGCAGAATACCGAGTTGGACTAGGGTTCAACGTACCCAAATAGTCCCAGAATTACTGGCCACGTAGGTTGTAAGTCCCTCTGTGGGCATCATTTCAGTGATCATGCCAGCATGCCTCTATACCTCTAGCAGGGTATATTAGATCCTCTCGATGGGGCGTATACATCGGACTCCACATTTAGCTCATGTGGTTTTATTATCGGTTATTAGTAGCTCCCACAGTTCAGTCAGACACTATTGCATTGACCATTTATCAATATATCCAATATTCAGTTTCAACATGTTATAAATTTGTCACTATATCCAGCTATCTCAGCATTCAGTATCTATATCATGTTCAGATTATGTCATTGCTTATTTGCTTTGTTCAGTTATATATTATTTCAGCTGTATTCTATCTTGCATGCTCAGTACCTTTCAAGTACTGTACGCATACGTGCGCTACATCTTCTCGTTGATGTAAGTTCAAGTTCTCAGCATCCAGATCACACTTAGATCGGTTCCCGATCTCCAGTTCAGAAGAATCAGTGGTGAGTCCTCATTCTCCGAGGACAATAGTCATGAGTCTCTTTTCATTTAATTTTAGTCCTTTAGTTTCAGTTTTGCTAGGCTTAGCTGGGGTCTGTCCTAGCATTTCTAGTCAGTTAGAGGCTATTTTCAGACATAGTTAGATTCAGCTTAGTATTGAGGTAATATCATCTTTGTATTAAGCTCATCAGTTATCATTTATCACTACAACAAATCTGATGTTTAGCCACGAAAAGTTTAGCTACGATAAAAAATTCGTCTCCAATTATACATTTTTTGTGACAAAACTTACATTTCGTCCTCAAATGCATGATTCACATATTTTAGTGACAAAAAAATAAAGTTCGTGGCAAATGTTTTGTCTACAAATCTTTCCCACCAAAAAATTAAAATGGCGCCAATTATTAGGTAAATTTAGCCATAAAGTTAAGGATATTAGTGACAATCAGTTTTGTCACTAATTTTGTTGACAACTTGTGACGAACCACAAATGCATGACTCACATACATTTAGTGACAAAAATAATTTTGTAACAAATGTTTTGTTTACAAACTTTTCCCGCCAAAAAAATTAATTGGCGCCAATTATAAGGCAATATT
The DNA here is from genome assembly GCF_000226075.1 of Solanum tuberosum. Taxonomy (NCBI): domain Eukaryota; kingdom Viridiplantae; phylum Streptophyta; class Magnoliopsida; order Solanales; family Solanaceae; genus Solanum; species Solanum tuberosum. Next base: position 2,315,864 of record NW_006238948.1, on the reverse strand, counting down.
AGCCACGAATTTGAGGTTATTGGTGACGATCAGTTTCGTCGCTAATTTTACTGACAATTCGTGACAAATCATTATTCGTCTTTAAAAAGTTTAAGTTTAGATACGAAAATATTTCGTCACTAAAAGTATATATTTAAATTAGTGACATAATAATATTTGTAATGAAATGGTGTAAACTTTAGTCATTAAGTGTATATCATTTGTGACATTCACTTTTGTCACTAATAATATAAATAGTTAATGACTATCATCTTTTTGTCTCCGATTATCTACAATATTATTTAGCTACGTTAAAACGTTTGTCGCAAATTATTTTCTCTTTGTGACAAAATTAATTTTCGTCTTAAATGAATATGTTATGCACTTTAAATGGCTAAAAATTTTTTTTTACAAAAGTTTCATCATCTACAAACTTTTTCCACTATTAAAAATACTGTGAATTCCAGTCTCCAATGAAAGTCAATAATTTCTTACCTTCAGATGTCGGTATTGTAAAAAACAATTATTTTTTTCTTAAGAAAATCATACCCAAGAAGTCGGTTTTGGCCACACACAAAAAAACGAAACCCACACCGACCTCTGGAGGTCAAAAAATTTCTCTTAAAATAGATATAAAAAACGATCTCTTATAGTTGATATTTGATTAACAAATAAAGAATAATATTAATTATTACCTTGGTTAGATATAAAAAGAAAAAAAATATTTTTTATAAACTTAAATCAAATTATCTTTCGGAGGACGGTAATGTGTAAAATAAAATTAAATATTACAATATCCACTTACAAAAGTCGGTAATATTAAATTCATGTAATTAATTTTATTTTCATTAAATATTCATATAGTGACCACCGGAGGTCAATAGTTTTATTTTTTTATTCAAATATCGACCTCTAGTGATCGGTACTTAGATTATAAAATTAATAATACAATGTTAATTTTATGTCAAATAAAAATAACAAAAAACTCAAAATTAATAATTTTCAATTAATTTTAAATAAATCATTGACTGGAAGACGAATTTATGTAAAATAAAAAACAAAAACAATATAAAATATCGATCTCCGAAGATCGGTATTATTTAATTTAACTTAATTAAAATTTAATGTGAACTGACCTCCGGAAGTATATATTTGTAAACTAATGTAAAAAAAATTATCAGTCTATCGTCAAATCATGAACTTAAATCTCGTTTAATAATGTTGTGGCAAAGAGCCAACCGATGATCCATCTGAGTATAAAATGTGAGGCGATACTCATAGAAATGTCATAATAAATCAAATTTTATTTATGTTAACGATTCATCAGAACTTTGAATGTCTTGTCTCCCTTAGTGATATACACAACAGAACATCGATAATTCATTGGTTTTAGAAGGTAATACCTATATGTTGACACCCAATTTTCACAGACCTACAACCCCTTTTGAATTGATATTCGATTTAAAATGTATTGTCAAACCTATTTCTTTTACTCTTTGTTTAAATTTATATTTTATTTTTATCTAAATAATTATATACACTAACATTCATAATTTTCAAAATTATTATTATTATTATTATTATTAGTTGTTAAATATTTGAAATAATTAATTTGCTTATCTATTTAACGTGTATTAATAGATATAAGTATGTTTATTTCATATGCAAAATTTTATTATGTATAGTGTGTTATTATTTAAATTGCAATTCACTTAGTTTTTCTCCAAATTATTTAAATTATAGCATTTTCTACCCAATTTAATTCAATTCTAGCCTTTTCTATTCAATCGTATACCAATTTTAGCCTATCACTTAAATTTCCTTTCCATTATAGCCACTTGTTTGCTCGAATTATAACCATTTTCTCACAATTCACTTCAGTTGTAACCCATCAAGTCTCATATCTCAAATCCCATCCTAGCCGTCCTCTTACCTGATCAATATCTCTTTAAATCATGTTAGTTCATTTATTTAGATCCAATGGTCAGGATCTATTAATCTTTTCCCCCCTATTTTAATACTCTTAACACCCCAAATCCCTTAACATTTTCACTCATTCTTCTTCTTTCAAAATCAGCGCCGCTCAATGGTTAAGACCCACCAAGCAGAACCCTAGACTTCCGCTCTCCCCCGTAGTTGTCCGCCATCTGCGTTGAAACAGCCACCAACGCCAGACTCCTCCAACCTCCTCTCTTCACCCTTTCCAGTAACCACCGACGACAACCACCAAACGAGCCCCTTTCTCCTCCTCTTCGCCGGCAAACCACCATAAATGCCAGCGAAACCCCTCTTCTGTCCTTCTCCTCTTCTCTTCCAGAAACCACCACCCAAAGACCACCGGCGAACCACCACATGCATACCGATAAATCGACCAGCACGAGCCCAGTGGACACCGCCTCTGCTCTCCTCTCTTCACTCCTCCAGCGAGGCTGAAGGAAATAAGAGCAAGAGTATTGTTGCTCCCACCAACAGGCTTCAACGGAAACGAAATCTCTATCCAATGACCATGGTGAACCACCATGGTAATAGCCAAATTGAATAAAAAAATTGAGTTCGGAAGTTCGATTATGATTTAACAGACCTTTTCCCGGTAAGATTCATCTAACCCAGTTGCTACATCTTTCATCTTTCATCTATTTTTTATAGTTGAGACCAAAAAAAAAGTTATATGCTTTGCCCGAAATTTTATGATTCTCATGAATGCTTATCCCTCTTAATGATTAAGATTTTTCTACCTCTAAATTGTATTGTATTGTATAGTGCTTACTGCTAATGTCTCTATGAAAACAACATGATTTGGATCACATTCTTTTTCAGATTATCTCTCTCTATTAATCTCCTCCTTGCTTTAAAATTTGATTATAATAATTCTTTGTGATTGTGTTATCATGAGCATGGTTATTGTATATGTGCATTCTACTTGGGGATAATGAAGATCTTTTTATATTGTTTTCCATGATGGTCATCTATGTTGTAAAGGATTGTAATTCTCTGGCCAGCTCTATTTTTCGTCCATTCAGTATTATTGACTTCTTTCCTTTTCAAATTTGGATCATAATATTAGTGTGTGAATCTCAAATTTTAGAATGCCTAGTTGAATTTTACTGATTTTTGTTTCTTCCATTAAATCATGAATTGTTTTTTTTCCATAGTTATTTTAGTAATTATTAATAGACTCCTTGACTAATTACCTTCCTTATACTGATTTGAGTAATTTGAGCAAATGATGTTAGTGATTTTATATGGCAAACATATATTTATTTGGTTTGTTTATACTGTATTACGAAAAATCAAGAATAATTTCTTTACTTCACTGATTGAGTGTGATGCCTTAATATCTGCCCTCTATGTTGACCTGTTAATAATTCGCATACTTGATTAATTTAGTAATTGTGATTGATTACTTTAATTTTTTTAATCTCTGAACCGATTGTTCTACTTACTCAATATTGATTGTGCTGTTAAGACTTGATTTTGTCTTGCCATTGGGTTATTACCATTTGTTTACAAATTTCATTAATAATTCTTGTCGGTTTTCATAATTATCCGATTATGGTAAACTAGTATAATATGTGAATATTGATACTTGAATTGGGTTGTAATTATCTCCTTCATTAAATAATTATTTCTTTTTGGTTGATTATATTATAATATCAATTCATAGGTTATTTTTATATTTGACTGACCCTACAGTGTAAGGAATATGCTACAACAACTAGACATCATAGACAAAAAGAGGCAACAAAAAGCAATGTAGGCAAATTATTATAAGAGTGTGGCTGAAGCGGCAACACATCCATGGCAATCTGTACATTTTCCAAAGTACAATTGTTGCAATAGAAGTCAATGTAACATGATTTTCGCCTTCCACAACAACATTCAGTTCTGTTAAATTCAATTGCCAAAAAGAAGCAAATGTTCATTAGTTTGTGAAAACGAGGGTTGGTAAATTTGTATTGTACGCTAGTTTGTGTAATTAACGAAGCAGTTTTGATTTTATTGCTTTAGTTTTATTAATGTTTAGCATATGAGTATGTAATCTTTGTCGTTTTTAATACTATGTGACATGGTGTATAAAATTTTAAATTATTATTGACTTGCTTCTGTTAGTATTAGTGGCAAAATATTTTTTCCTTAAAAGCTTCACTATTAGAGACGACTACATCATACTTTTTTCGTCATAAAAGTATAACATTTAGTGACGAGAATAATTTTTGTCCCAAATTACCTACAAATTAGCTTTGTAGTTTATGACAATGGTGATTGTCGCTAATTACATCATTTTGTAGTGACAATTTTGTTTCATCGTTAAAAAAATAGTTTTAGTGACGATATTTATTGTTTTCAATAACAAAATTATTAAAAAACTAATTTGTTATTAATTTATATATTTATGGACAAAAAATAATTCGTAGGTAAAGGTTACATTTTAATGACGAAATAATATTTGTTTAGCTACGAAATACGTATTACATTAGAGACAAATGACATTGTCATCAATTAACCTAAATACTTGGTGATGCACCAATTTTGTGTGCCTTAATAACCTATTTAGTGATGAAAACATACTACTACCGATGATTTTTTGTAAATTCTATGACAAATACTATACATTGGGGGATGAAAATAATTTTTGTAGTTAATAGAAATCTATTTAGTGACGAATCACTAAGTCGTCTCTATATACATTTAGTGACCCATGATTTAGGGACGATTGATTGACAAATTATTTTGTCTCAAAATATTTTTTGTGACGAAATATGAATTTCAAGTGACAAAACTTTTCGTCACCAATACTCGAATTTGTTGTAGTGTATCTCAGTTATAGTATATGAGTATTCCCCATCTTTTCATTTTTATTTATGATTTTAGCTTTCCGTATCAGTTTTATTATCTTTAGTATGCTCATGATCAGGCCAGCAAGGTTAGCTTGGGATCACTTGTGGTCCTAGGTCCCGTGTCCGCGTCTCGGGGGTAGTCTCGGAGCGTGACAAAGTTGGTATCAGAGCCTTAGGTTTAAAAGTCCTAGGATGTCTGAATCCACACTAAGTAGAGTCCTTTTCATGGGTGTGTAGTGCACCAAATCTAATGAGGGGGAGGCTACAAAGTGTTTTAGGAAATCTTCATTTTCTTGATACTCTTATCGTGCGTAAGGTATGATCTAAATTCCATTCTAACTCAACGTTCTACGTTTTCGTGATCATGCCTCCTCGTAGAGCTAATGCCAGGAATGCAAATGCAAGGAACGCAAAAGCAGGATGATCTAAATTCCATTCTAACTCAACGTTCTACGTTTTCGTGATCATGCCTCCTCGTAGAGCTAATGCCAGGAATGCAAATGCAAGGAACGCAAAAGCAGGTCCTCCAGTCCCTGATCAAGAAGTGTTGAATGCAGAGTTCAGGAACGCCATTCAGATGTTGGCTCAGAGTGTGGCCAACCAGAACAATCAACGGGCTCCAGTTCCGGTAAATGCCAATGTTGGGTCAGCTGCAGTCAGGGTGCGAGACTTTGTTAGGATGAATCCGCTAGAGTTCTTAGGATCACAACTTGGAGAAGATCCCTAAAACTTCATTGATGAGGTCAAGAAGATCTTTGAAGTGATGCAGGTAACTGGGAATGATCGGGTTGAGTTAGCATCTTACCAACTTAAGGATGTGGCTCATATCTGGTATACTCAGTATAAGGAGAACAGGGGTACAGATGCAACTCCTATTACTTGGGATTGTTTCAACGAAATCTTTCTGGATAGGTTTTTCCCCATAGAGTTGAGAGAAGCAAAGGCCTAGGAATTTATGAACTTAAGGCAGGGTAACATGACTATCCAAGAGTATGGGCTCAAGTTCAACCAACTCTCCAGGTATGCTCCTCACATGGTTGCTGATTCCAGGGCTCAGATGAATAAGTTTCTGTATGTAGTGTCAGACTTAGTGAAATTAGAGTGCAGCAATGCTACAGTGTTGGGAGACATGAACATCTCTAGGCTCATGACTCATGCTCAGCAGGTTGAGGGTGATAAGCTTAGGGAACAGTCTAAGGAGACTAAGAGAGAAAGAGCAGGTAACTACAAGTATTCCCAATAGAAATTGGGTGGTGGAAAATGCTCGCAGTTTCAGCAGAAGTTTTTGACTGCAACCCCTTCATCAGCTAGTGTTCTATCCCCCCAGGTTCCGTAATGATCAGAAAGGTAGGGCGTCAAGCGCTAAGTCTTATGGTAGTGTTTCAGGCACCAAAACTTACCCAACTTGCCCGAAATGTAGTAAGAACCATCCAGGCGAGTGCCTTGCAGGTAAGGAGGGATGTTTTGGGTGTGGTCAGTCTGGTTATAGATTGAAGGATTATCCTTCTAGATAGGGTCAAGGAGGAAATAATGGTAGAGCTCAGTCTACAAATTCAGTAGCACTAGCAGGTCGCCCGATTCAACAGGGTAACTCATCTGGTACAGGTGGCGGACAACGCCAAAATAGGCTCTATGCTCTTCAGGATCATCAAGATCAGGAAGATTCTCCTGATGTAGTCACTGGTACGTTACGAGTCTTTGATCTTGATGTTTATGCATTGTTAGATCCAGGGGCTACTTTGTCTTTTGTAACTCCTTACATAGCAGTCCAATTCATTGTTAGCCCATAAACTCTTG
>NW_006238948.1:2308480-2308902 GCF_000226075.1 Solanum tuberosum | reverse complement strand
CTCCTTCCAGATACCCAGCCTATCTCTATTCCTCCTTATAAAATGGCACCAACTGAGCTTAAGGAATTGAAAGAGCAGTTGGAAGACCTTCTAGATAAGGGCTCCATCAGACCTAGTATTTCGCCACGGGGTGCACCAGTGTTGTTCGTAAAGAAGAAAGATGGTTCTATCAGAATGTGCATTGCCTATAGGCAATTGAACAAGGTCACAATCAAGAATAAGTATCCCATCCGTAGGATTGATGACCCGTTTGACCAACTTCAGAGTGCTAGTCATTTCTCAAAGATAGACATCAGATCGGGTTATCATCAGCTCAAAGTCAGAGATAGTAACATTCCGAAGACAGCCTTCGAAACTCGGTATGGTCATTATGAATTTGTAGTTATGTCATTTGGACTAACCAATGCTCCTGCAGCTTTCAT
>NW_006238948.1:2307388-2307771 GCF_000226075.1 Solanum tuberosum | reverse complement strand
CCTCAAAGATTATGATATGAGTGTGCATTACCATTCGGGTAAGGCGAATGTAGTAGCAGATGCTCTTAGCAGATTATCCATGGGTAGTGTAGCACATGTTGAGGAAGAAAGAAGAGAGATAGCAAAGGATGTTCACAGACTTGCTCGCCTAAGAATTCGTCTTATGAGCATATCAGATGGTAGTGTAACGATTAAGAATGGGGCATAATCTTCTTTGGTAGTAGAGGTTAAGGAAAAGCAAGACAGTGATCCATTGTTGCTTGAACTTAAGGGTGCATTCCACAATCAGAGAGTGGAGGTTTTCTCCCAAGAGATATAACAGACTTTATGGCTAAGTGCCCCAATTGCCAGCATGTCAAGGTAGAACATCAGAAACCAGGAGG
>NW_006238948.1:2276078-2306718 GCF_000226075.1 Solanum tuberosum | reverse complement strand
TTAGCAGCAGTGCATCTAGTCTTTCACATTTCTCTATTGAAGAAGTGTGTGGGTGATCCAGCATCCGTAGAGCCATTAGAGACCCTGGTTGTAAAAGATAGCTTTTCTTATGAGGATGTACCAGTTGAGATTCTTGATCATCAAGTTAGAAGGTTGAGAAACAAAGAAGTCGCTTCAGTCAAGGTTTAGTGGAGGAGTCAGTCCGTAGAGGGAGCCACTTAGGAAGCAGAAGCGGCCATGAAAGCCAAGTATCCTCACCTCTTTCCTTCTGATTTCACTCCAACTTGAGGTAATAGTTCCTCTTCAGTTTTTCAGTCATTAATGCGTAAATTTAGTCTTAGAATCATGTTCCTTCAGTTTGTACTTGCATTTTCAGCGTATTTGCATGTTCTTGGAACTCAGTCCAGTCATAAATTCAGTTCTCAGTGTTTAGTGGTAGGGATTGCAGCCCTTTCCCTCTATTTCAGCTAGTTTAGTCTTCATTTGAGGACGACTGTTCTCGAGGGGGAGATGATATAACACACCGTATCCTAGATAGACCAAAATGCAGATTTTGAGAAGTTGAAGGTGCAACCCACGGTTGCCATCCACGGACCGTAGGTCAGACCACGACCCGTGCTGGTGGTCCATGGTTCACCATTGCAACCCCTCCCTAAACCCAGCTTAGAAAATCGGCTAGGTCTCGACCCACGGACAGACCCACGGTCCGTAGGTCAGACCACGGTCCGTGGACTATGTCCATGGATCGAGGCCCCCTTTACCCAGCCTATGATGCAAACGATGGCCAACCAGTACGGATCGTCATTCGATCCACGGCCCGTAGGTCCCGTCTGTCGATCACTCCGACAGCAGTTAAGTCAGGAGTCTTTTGGTCTTTTCCTTTTTCGTTGGACCCCTAAGCTACGTCGTTTAGACCCTAAATTATGAGGTTTTAGTTAGTTTAAGCCTAGAAACATAAATAGAACTTACCTAAGTCAAATCATTAATCAAAACATAGAAAATTAAAACGCTAAGAGGAGAAAGAAGTTAAGAACCCTAGTTCAAGAACGCAACAAGTTTTCTTCATCTCCAGCCCAAAAATCGAAGGATTTCTCCGTGAAATTCATCAACAGGTATGTGGGATTTCACTATTGAGTTCCTTTTTCCTATTAGGTCCCTAGAATTTAGTCAGATTCTTGATTCCATGATTATGAACAGACCTAGGGTTTCTAGAATATCAACAGATCATCATGAATTAATTATTCAAATATTCCATATCAGATTAGTCTGTTAATATTCAGTTTATTGCATGAAATCCATAACCCTAGCTATATATTTCTTTAGTTCTTGAATTACACATGCTAGGTCAGATATTTCAGTATTCAATTATACATGCCTCAGTTTATGAATGCATCATTATCAGATTAATTGTTGCATTCTCAGTTTGCATGTTCAGTTTGAGCTATCCAGTAACTTACAGAAATTCAGTCATAATGTGTTAATTACTTAATCCATTGGGGGTAGCATAATACCGAGTTGAACTAGGGTTCAGCGTACCTAAATAGTCCCAGAACTACTGGCCACATAGGTTGTAAGTCCCTCTGTGGGTATCATTTCAGTGATCACGTCAGCATGCCTCTAGACCTCTGGCAGGGTATATTGGGTCTTCTCGATGGGGCATATGCATCAGACTCCACATTTAGCTCATGTGGTTTTATTATTGGTTATTAGTAGCTCCCACAGTTCAGTCGGACCCTATTGCATTGACTATTTATCAGTATATCCAGTATTCAATTTTAGCATGTTATAAATTGGTCACTGTATCAAGTTATCTCAGCATTCAGTAACTATATCATTTTCAGATTATGTCATTGCTTATTTGCTTTGTTCAGTTATATGTTATTTCAGTTGTATTCTATCATGCATGCTCAGTACCTTTCAAGTACTGACGCATATGCGCGCTACATCTTCTCGTGATGTAGGTTCAGGTTCTCAGCATCCAAATCACGCTTAGATCGGTTCCCGATCTCCAGTTTAGAAGAATCAGTGGTGAGTTCTCATTCTCCGAGGACAATAGTCATGAGTCTCTTTTCAGTATTATTTTTAGTCCTTTATATTCAGTTTTGCTAGGCTTAGCTGGGGCCTATCCTAGCATTTCTACTCAGCTAGAGGCTATATTCAGACATAGTTAGATTCAACTTAGTATTGAGTTAATATCATCTTTGTATTAAACTGATCACTTATCATTTATCTCATTTATAGTATATGGTATTCCCCATCTTTTCATTTTTATTTATGATTTAGCTTCCGCATCAGTTTATTATCTTTAGTATGCGCATGATTAGGCCAGCATGGTTATCTTGGGATCACTTGTGGTCCTAGGTCCCATGCCCGCGTCTCGGGGGTAGTCTCAGGGCGTGACACTAAAAATGAGAGAAAACATGTCCATCGTCCTCGAAGAATGAGGACTCACCACTTATACGGCTGAACTGGAGATCAGGAGCCGATCTATGCATGATCTGAATGCTGAGGACCTGAACCTACATCACGAGAAGATGTAGCGCTGACTATGCGGCAGTACTTGAAAGATGAGCATGCAGGATAGGATAAAGCTGAACAACAATACATAACTGAAATAAAGCATGCTGAGAAACGATATAAGATGAACATAATGAATATACTAAACATACTAAACATGAACTAAACTTAGTGCAACGACTAAATACATAACATACTCAAATTGAATACTGAGATAACTGGTAACCTGGTCAATACACTAGAATCTGACTGTGGGAGCTACTAATATACCTTGCCAGGGGTATCAAGGCATGACTGGCATGATCACTAAATATGATGCCCACAGAGGGACTTAACCTATGGGGGCACGTAGTTCTGGGACTATGAGGATGATTGACCCTAGTCAACTCGATATTAAGCCTACTCCTAACTATAATGTATAAAATACAACATAACTACAATAAACTGGATAGCTCGAGATTCTGACATGCTAACTGAAAACGCAACATTAAGTACTGATAATGAAACATTTGTAAACTGCTGCATGTATATCTATATAAACTAACCTAGCAACTGTAATTCATGAACTAAGTGAACCGACACAACTAGGGTTATCAATTTCATGCAAGAATTAAGCAACATATTTACGAAAACATAATACTCTGATTTGGATTAGTCTAACAGCTAAATCAAAACAATAATCTGAAGTTCTAGAAACCCTAAGTCTAAACATAATAAAAGGAATCAAGAATATGACTGAATTCTAGGGACCTAATGGGTGAACGAAATCCACTAGTGAAATCCCACATAAATGGTGATGAATTTCACGGAGAAATCTTTCGATTTTGGGCCTGGAACTGGAGGAAACCTTGTTGCATTCTTGGAGAGGGTTGGTCGACTCTTTCTTCTCCTTTCTGTTCAAATTAGTTGAATTTTGGAGAATGACTTGACTAGGGTAAGTTCTTATTAATTTACTAGGCTAAAACTGACCAAAATGACGTAGTTTAGGGGTTAAACAATATAGTTTAGGTGTCCAACGCATAAGGAAAAGAAAGAATGATCCCTGAATTAAAATCTATCGGGGCCAACCGATGGACCTGACCGATGGTCCGTGGATGGACCGATGGACCTGACCGATGGTCCGTGGATGGACCGATGGACCTGACCGATGGTCCGTGGATGGACCGATGGACCTGACCGATGGTCCGTGGATGGACCGATGGACCTGACCGATGGTCCGTGGATGGACCGATGGACCTGACCGATGGTCCGTGGATGGACCGATGGACCTGACCGATGGTCCGTGGATGGACCGATGGACCTGACCGATGGTCCGTGGATGGACCGATGGACCTGACCGATGGTCCGTGGATGGACCGATGGACCTGACCGATGGTCCGTGGATGGACCGATGGACCTGACCGATGGTCCGTGGATGGACCGATGGACCTGACCGATGGTCCGTGGATGGACCGATGGACCTGACCGATGGTCCGTGGATGGACCGATGGACCTGACCGATGGTCCGTGGATGGACCGATGGACCTGACCGATGGTCCGTGGATGGACCGATGGACCTGACCGATGGTCCGTGGATGGACCGATGGACCTGACCGATGGTCCGTGGATGGACCGATGGTCCGTCCTGGTCAACCGTCATTCGGCTTTAGAAGAGGGGTGCTGAGGGTCTCGATCTACGAACTTGGACCACAGATCGTGGTCCCACCTACGGTTCGTAGGTCCTGGCTTGGGTCGACCTTTGGCTGAAATTTCAGGAGTTTCTAGGGAGGGTTACAGGTGGCCAACCACTGACCCCACTTACGGTCCGTGGGTCAACCTACGGTCTGTTGGTGGAACCTGCAACTTCTGCAATTCTGCATTTCTGGTTTGTCTAGAATATGGGGTGTTACATTATCTCCCCCTTGGGAACATTCATCTTGGAATGAAGACTTAACTAGTTGAATATGGAGGGAAAGAGCTGCAAACCCTACTACTAAGTATCGAAAACTAAAATCTGACTAAACTAAGTTCCAAGAACATTCAAATACGCTGAAAATGCAAGTATAACTGAAGGAACATGATACTAAGATTGATTTTATGCATGCGTAAATGAAAGAGTGGAGAAGAACTATTACCTCAAGCTAAAATGGAGTCGGAAGGAAAGAGATGATAATACATGGCCTTCATGGTTACTTCTGCTTCCCAAGTAGCTCCCTCTACGGACTGACTTCTCCACAAAACCTTAAGTGAAGCGACTTATTTGTTTCTAAACCTTCGAACCTGACGATCAAGAATCTCAACTGACATATCCTCATAAGTGAACTATCCTTCACAGCCACACTTTCCAATGGTACTATAGATGCTGGAACACCCACACACTTCTTCAACAACAAAATGTGAAAGACCGGATGCACCGCTGCTAGTTGTGCTGGGAACTCTAACTCATAAGCCACTTTACCAACTCTTTTCAAAATCCTGTAAGGGCCTACATATCTAGGACAGAGCTTCCCATTCTTTCCAAACCTTACCACCCCTTCATAGATGACACTTTCATGAAAACCCAATCATCAATTTGGAACTCCAAGTCCCTCCTCCTTACATTTGCATAGGACTTCTGGCGACTCTGGGTTGTCTTAAGTCTATCTCTAATGAGTTAAATTTTTCCATCGAACCGAATCTGGCCCTATCAAAGCTGCTTCACCTACTTTAAACCAACCAATTGAAGATGTACATCTACGCCCATACAATGCCTCATAAGGGGCCATTTGAATGTTGGAATGGTAGCTATTATTGTTGGCGAACTCTATAAAAGGAACGTGATCATCCCAACTACCCTTAAATTCCATCACGCAAGCTCTCAACATGTTTGTTAAGGTCTGAATAGTACGCTCTACCTGACCATCCATCTGTTAATAAAATGATGTGCTGAGGCTAACCTGAGTACCAAGACCTTTCTGAAATGAATTCTAGAAATGAGAGGTAAACTGAGGACCTCTATCTGAGATGATAGACAAAGGAACCCCATGCAACCTGACTATCTCATTAATGTAAAGCTTGGCATAGTCCTCCGCCAAATGTAGTCTTAGCAGCCAAAATGTGAGCGGACTTAGTAACTCAATCAACTATCACCCAAATGGAGTCATGTTGTCTGCGAGTGTGAGGTAAAGCTGTAATGAAATCCATGTTTATCACTTCCCACTTCCATGTAGGAATGTTAATATCTTGTATCATACCTCATGGTTTCTGATGTTCTACCTTCACCTGCTCACAATTAGGGCACTTAGCCACAAAATTCGTTATATCCCTTTTCATGCCATTGCACCAAAAGATTTCTCGTAGATCATGATACATCTTAGTGGTGCATGGATGAATAGAATACCTAGAGTTATGGGCTTCTGTAAGGATATCCTATCTCAACTCACACACCTTAGGAACACATAAATGACCTGATAGAGAAGAACACTATCTCCCCCTTGGGAGAAAACCTGAACTTTTTGCTGATAAACTGCACCCTTCAGTTAAAGCAATAGAGGATCATTGTCTTGTTTTTCCTTAACCTCTGCTACCATTGAATATTCTGTCCCATTTTGGACTGTCACACCACCATTTGACATGCTCATAAAGCAAATTCCCAAGATACCAAGCCAGTGAACATCTTTTTCTAGTTCTTTCCTTTCTTCCTCAGAACGAGTCACACTACCCATAGATAGTCTGCAAAGAGAATCAGCTACTACATTGGCCTTACTAGGATGGTAAAGCACATTCATATCGTAGTCCTTGAGGAACTCAAGCCATCTCGTATGGCGAAGATTCAACTCTTTCTAGGTGAACACATATTGAAGGCTCATACGATATGTGAACACATCTATGTGATCACCATACAAGTAATGTTTCCAAATCATAAGGGAAAATACCACGGCTACAAGCTCGAGGTCATGAGTCAGATAGTTCTTCTCATGCACCTTAAGTTGTCTAGAAGCATATGTTATAACATTACCTCGCTCTATCAACACACAACCCACGCTGACTTTGGATGCATTCTAATAGATTACATAACCGTTTGAACCCTCTGGTAGAGTCAAAATAGGAGTTGTAGTCAACCTACTTTTCAGTTCTGAGAAGCTCTTCTCACACTCGTCCAACCACTGGAACTTCACCTTTTTCTGAGTCAACTTAGTCAATGGAGAAGCTATGGATGAAAATGCTTCCACGAACCTTCTATAATAACCAACCAAACCTAAGAAAATTATGATATCTATGGGAGAGGTAGGTCAGGGCCATTTCTTCAACGCTTCTATCTTCTGAGAATACACTCGGATCCCTTCACTAGCCACATATGCCCAAGGAAAGCAACATATTGTAACCAAAACTCACACTCTCTAAACTTAGCAAATAACTGGTGATCTTTTAGAGTTTGCAGGATAACCCTCAAATGAGTCGCATGTTCTTCCTCTTTCCTAGATTAAATGAGGATATCATCAATAAAAATGATAACGAACAAGTCCAAGTACTGCGTGAACACCTTATTCATCAAATCCATGAAAGCTGAATGAGCATTGGTTAGACCAAATAACATAACTACAAATTCATAATGACCATACCGAGTTCTGAAGGCTATTTTTGGAATGTCACTATCTCTGACTCTGAGCTAATGATAATCAGTTCTGAGGTCTATCTTCAAAAACTTACTAGCACCCTGATGTTGGTCGAACAAGTCATCAATCATGGGAATAGGGTACTTATTGTTGATTGTTACTTTGTTAAACTATTTATAATTAATGCACATCCTAAGATAACCATCTTTCTTTTCACGAACTACACTGGTGCACCCTATGGGGAAATACTAGGTCTGATGAATCCCTTATCTAAAAGGTCTTTCAACTGCTCTTTAAATTCCTTAAGCTCAGCTAAAACCATTCTGTAAAGAGGAATAGAAATAGGCTGGGTATCTGGAAAGAGATCAATTCCAAATTCGATTTCCCTTTAAGGAGGAACTCAGGGAAGATCTTTTGGAAACACTTCTGGGAACTCATTTACTACTGGGACTGACTTAAGAGCTGGGATTTTAGAGCTTGAATCCTTAACTCGAACTAGATTATAGAGATACCCCTTAGAGATCATTTTCTGGCTTTAAGGTAAGAAATGAATCGACCCATATGCACCAACCTACTACCCTTCCATTCTAAGACTGGTTCGCTTGGAAACTGAAAACGAACTATCCTAGTTCTACAATCGACTGAGGCATAACAGAAATGTAACCAATCTATGCCTAGAATGACATCAAAATCTACCATTTCTAACTCTGCAGGATCTACTGAGGTGACTTTCTAGGAGACTGCGACATGGCAATTTCTGTATACCCTTTTAGCTATAATTGGGTCACCGACTAGAGTAGAGACTGAGAAGGGTTCTGAGAGAGTTTTTGGACTAGCATCGAAGTTCATTGCTATATAAGGAGTTACAAAGGAAAAAGTATCCCCTAGATCTAACAAAGCATAAACATCTAATTGAAACACTCGCAACGTACCAGTAACCACATCAGGAAAATCTTCATGATCCTGGCGAGCCTGGAGAGCATACAACTTGTTATGGCACTGACCGCCACATGTACCAGCCATAGTACCTTGCTGAGTCGGGCGACGTACTGCTGATGCTGAAGTTGTAGACTGAACCTTACTAGTGTTACCTTCTTGACCTTGTTTAGAATAAGGGCAATCCCTTAACCTGTGACCAATCTAACCATACCCAAAACATCCATCCTTTCCTGCAAGATACTCACCCGGATGGTTTTTACCACACTTTGGACAAGTTGGGTAGGTTTTTGAAGCACTCCCCTGGAAGTCATGATGCCCTACCTTTCTGATCATGTTGAAACCTGGGGTATGGACCACTAGCTGATGAAGATGATAGGGCTGAATATTTTTGCTGAAACTGCGAGCTATTTCCACCACCTGATTTCTGCTGAGAGTACTCATAGTTGTCTATCCTAGATTTTTTTTTTCTTAAGCTAGTTATCTAAGCTTTTCTCCATCAATCTGTTGAGTATGAGTCCTGAGCCTAGAGATAGTCATATCCTCTAACAACATCTCATGTCTTCACTCTGGCTTCACCAAGTTAGATACTCCAAATAGGAACTTACTCATCTACGCATTGGGATTGGAAACCATATGTTGAGCATACCTAGAGAGTTGGGTGAACTTGAGTCCGTACTCTGGGACTGACATAGAGCCTTGCCTCAAATTCATGAACTCCTGAGCCTTAGCCTCTTTTAACTCTCTTAGAAAGAACCTATCCAGAAAAGCTCCGGTAAAACACTCCCAAGTCACAGGAGTTGCATTCTCACCCCTGTTTTCCTTCCATTGAGTGAACCAAATTTGAGCTACATCCTTGAGGTGGTAGGACGCCAACTCTACCCTATCATTTCCAGTCACCTGCATCACTCCAAAGATCTTCTTGACCTCATCAATAAAGTTCTGGGGATCTTCACCAACTTGCGACCCTAGAAATTCAGGTGGGTTCATCCTAACAAAGTCACAGACCCTAGCTGCCACTTATCCACCACAAGCATTTGCAGGAAGTGGAAACCTGTTGATTGTTTTGGTTGGCTACACTCTAGGGCAAGAGTTGATTGGCATTCCAAAAAACTGCATTCAAAACCTCATGATCTGGGACTGGAGGAGTTGCACTAGCGTTGTAGGCATTAGCATTCCTTGGGTAAGCTCTATGAGAAGGCATGATCTGAAAATGCATAATCGTTAAGTTAGAAAAAGGAGATCATACCCATGCACGATAAGAATAACAAGAAAGTGAAGTTTTTCCTAAAATAATTCGAAGCCTCCCCCTGCTAGGTGTGGCACGGTTCACACTCATGAAAGGGACTCTACTTAATGCGGTTTTTAGACATCCTAGGACTCTTAAACCTAGAGCTATGATACCAAGTTTGTCACGCCCCAAGGCTACCCCCTTAACGTGACACAAGACCTAGGATCACGAATGACCCCAAGTTGTCCCTTAAGTGGCATATCATAAGCATACTTAAAGACTTACTGAAAATATAAATACTGAGCGGAAGCTTAAAGATCATATAAAATGAAATGATGAGGAATACACATTCTAAGTCTGAATATATAAAAGACTGAGAGTTCAATAATAACTGAAAGGTCAAACTCCAAACTAAAACTGAATCTAACTATGTCTAAATAAAATCCTCTATATAACTAGAGATGCTGGGACATGTCCCTAGCTAACTATAGCAAAACTGAAACTAAAAAGAATAAAATGAGAGAAAAAATGTCTATCGTCCTCAAAGAATGAGAACTCATCACTGAACTGGAGACCGGGAGCTGATCTATGCGTGATCTGAATGTTGAGGACCTGAACCTACATCACGAGAAGATGTAGCATAGAGTATGCATTGGTAATTGAAAGGTACTGAGCATGCAGGATAGGATAAAGCTAAACAACAATACATAACTGAAATAAAGCATGATGAGCAATGATATAAGATGATCATAATGAACATAGTAAACATGAACTAAACTGAGTGCAACGATCAAGTACCTAACGTACTGAAACTAAATACTGAGATATTACTGGTAACCTGGTCAATGCACTAGAATCTTACTGGGGGAGCTACTAATAACTGACATAAAACCACGTGAGCTAAGTGTGGAGTCTGATGTATTGCCCTATCGAGAGGACCCAATATACCTTTCCAAGGGTATAAAGGCATGACTGGCGTGATCACTAAATATGATGCCCACAGAGGGGACTTAACCTACGGGGGCATGCAGTTCTGCGACTATAAGGGTGAATGACCCTAGTCCACTCAAGTATTTAGCCTACTCCCAACTAGAATGTGTAAAATACAACATAACTGCAATAAACTGGATAGCTCGAGATTCTGACATGCTAACTGAAAATGCAATATTAAGTACTGATAATGAAACATTTGTAAACCAATGCATGTATATCTATATGAACTAACCTAGCAAGTGTAATTCATGAACTTAATGAATCTACACAACTAGGGTTTTAAATTTCATGCAATAATTAAGCAACATAGTTAGAAAACGTAATATTCTGATTTGGATTAGTTGAACAGCTAAAGCACAACAATAATCTGAAGTTCTAGAAACATTAAGTCTAACCATAATGAAAGGAATCAAGAATCTGACTGAATTCTAGGGACCCAATGGGTGAAAGGAACCCACTAGTGAAACCCCACATACCTGGTAAAGAAATTCACGGAGAAATCTTTTGATTTTAAGGCTGGAACCGGAGGAAACCTTGTTGCGTTCTTGGAGAGGGTTGGTCGACTCTTTCTTCTCCTTTCCATTC
The DNA here is from genome assembly GCF_000226075.1 of Solanum tuberosum. Classification (NCBI taxonomy): domain Eukaryota; kingdom Viridiplantae; phylum Streptophyta; class Magnoliopsida; order Solanales; family Solanaceae; genus Solanum; species Solanum tuberosum. Next base: position 2,295,882 of record NW_006238948.1, on the reverse strand, counting down.
ATATTGGATGAATTTTGGAAAATGAATTGACTAGGGTAAGTTCTAATTAAGTTACTAGGCTAAAACTGACCAAAATGACGTAGTTTAGGTGGCCAACACATAGGGAATAGACCAAACGACCCCTAACTTAAAAGCTATTAGAGCCAACCGATGGATCTGACTGATGGACTGTGGATGGACCGACAATTTATCCTGGTCAATCGTCGTTCGGTTTCATTGGAGGGGTGCTGAGGATCTCGACCCACAGACCGTGGTCCCAAATACGGTCCGTAGGTCCTAGCATGGGTCGACCCTTGGCTGAAATTTCTGGAGTTTCTGGGGAGGGGCTGCATGTGGCCAACCAAAGAATCCACCTATGGTCCGTGGGTCAACCTACAGTCCGTAGGTGGCACTTGCAACTTCTGGAATCCTACATTTCTAGTTTGTCTAGAATACAGGGTGTTACAGGGTGTGTATCGTTAGGTCAGATATACATCACTATACTTGACATTATATTTCATTGCATTGCATATCTTTATCATTGGTGAACTTGATCTTGTGTGATGCTGATCTTGTAAGTGCCTTTCGGTGCAACTTGTGATTGATGAATATTGAGCCTATTGTTGAAATATGAAATTGTTTGAGGGTCGTTGTTGAGCAGTGTGCTTTATAAATTGTGAACAGTTAGGTTGGGCTGGTTTTATGCAGGTGGTAGTTTTGGAGGTTCGGTTGGGGTGTAAGGAGTACCCGTATATTATTCCCTTAGCTTGTGTTTAGAAGTTTACTTGTTGAGTACCATGTGGTTTGGTACTCACCCCTTGCTTCTACATTGTTTTGTAAGTTACAAGCCTGGAGCTTCGTGATACTTTTTATTCTTTTCTTTTCCGAGGCTTCCTGTGGAGATTTATGAGCTAGCTGTTTGTCATCTCAGAGGAGCTTTATACTCCTATTTATGACCTTGTTCTATTCTAGAAAAAATGTCATTTAGGACTTGTGTTTTTTTCTTTTGAATCAATTGTAATACTTTAGAGGCTTGTACACATGACCACCATGTTTTGGGGGTTTTATTAAGTTGACTTAGTTATCCGAACTTATGATATTTTGAGATTCCAATATGTCTTACTTCTACATAGTTGGTGATATTTGAGTTTAAGGCTGACTTTTCTTGGTGGGATAAGACGAGTGTCGTCACGTCCATTTTTGGGTCGTGACATATGCATATATGTTTAACGTGTAAAAATCATAGGTGTGAGAGATTTTATGTGAAAGTAATATAAATTGTTCAACATGTAGATGTCTATGGATAAAAAGAACAAGCGTCAATGAAAAAAGTTAATAACCTACACAAATTAATTTTAAAACAAAAATATCATGCAAAAGAGATAGGGGTAAGTTCATCGACAAAGAGGTACCTCTATTTCAATATTGTATCATATTCATTCGTTAATATGTTGAATTCTTTTGAGAGTCTAATGATTAAAAGTCTTACCACGGGGAACAAAAATACAAACGACTATTTTCAACAAAGATGTTCCTGCATAGAACAACTCTTTTCTACTTAATCAAAATTACTACATTATACATGGAAAATTAAAAGGAGCTAAACCAAACCTTTAATTTGTGCATAAGGAACTTAAAAGTAGAATTCATGAACAACACAGAGTTCTTAGATGTCATGATCAAGACCGCTGTGATTGGTACCCACACTAACCATCCGGTGGTGAACCACTACTACAACCCGACTAAGCAACTTAAAGAAACTAAACTATTTAAAGATACGTAAGCAGGTTTAAATGACGAATTAATTATGGAGTTCCCATAAACTCTAAAGGTTTAACAAAAACAACTAACATAATAATCGTGGAAATTCAACCCATAGAACCTTAAAGTCATTGTACCAAAACTCTACTAATCAACAAGTCTAAGAAAATGGGGGTGCAAACCCCGAAAACTAAACATAAGTAAAATGTATGAACATCTAGTCTGAGTCCAAAATGAATGGACTAAAACTAAAGATGGATCCATGGCAGCCTGAAAGAATTGGCTCACCCTCAAATCCGGTCTTGGTCAATGATCTCCTAACTGAGGTATGTCAGTAGCCGCCTGAAGATTCCCTGTACTCAACAAAGAAAGACCAAGTGTAGTATCAGTACACGAAACCACGATGTACTGGTAAGATCACGCGGCTACTCTGGTCAGCAAAATATAAGCAAGTAATTACAACACATTAAACACACATACACAAAATGCATAATTCAATTATAATTTAGGAGCAACATGCAATTTCCCAATATCAATGACAGGTAGTTATGAACATGTGTCAGAACGTGACACCCGATCAATTATACATGTGTAGGAACGTGACACCCGATCCAATATATGTGTCAGAATGTGACACCCGGTCGAATGTATGTGTCGGAACGTGACACCAGTCAGCACAACCACAGTCACACTCACACCCATAATGAATAGTGTATTATAGTCACACAGTCAAGTAACAGGTACATGGCATGTAATTGTTCGCACATAATCATTTCATTAGATTCGATTCACATTTCCATAATCGCATACATGCATACATACAATGAAGCAATTAACCGGCATATATCACACAACATGAAATCGAACCATCACCTAGCTCGAAACCAAGCCTGAATACTCCTAAGCCACGTGAGCCTACCCTTATCAGAGTTTTTTAGCGTGTTCTTGATCTAAAACAAGAAATTAATGCAAGGATCACTAAAAATGGCCTAATTTACACGGATTATTACAACAATATCAACCCAAGGCTAAACCCAAGATCCTAATGCTCAACTAGAGATTTTTCCACTATTAACTTCAGGCCAAAACCCTTCCCCAAAAATAATTACCTAAGATTCTAAATTTTAAGAAACTAAATATAGATTAGGGGAGTAGATATCTTACCTTTAGCGCTAGAATTCATGGCAATCTGAGAAGAAACTGCCCTGGGTCGTCCCTTAGATCATAAGAACGAAGTTTTGCAGAAAATAATGTTTTGGGGGTTTTTTCCCGCTGTCCCGCCACAGCGGGTCCCATCTTACCACATCGGCCCCGCCTTGAGGGATTGGGGCCCACTGTGGCAGGACAATCACGACTTAAGTCAGAAAAAACCTCAAAACGATATTTTCTAAAAAAAACATCATTTTTATGAGCTAAGGGACGACCCATGGTAGTTTCTTGTAAGAGTTTTACGAATTCTAGCGCTAAAGCTAAGATAATTACTCCCCTTATCCATATTTAAATTCTTAGAATTTAGAATCTTGGGTAATTATCGTTAGGGAAGGGTTTTTTCCTGAAGTTAATGGTGGGAAAAGCCCTAGTTGAGCATTAGGATCTTGGGTTTGGCCTTGGGTTGATATTGTTGTTATAATCTGAGTAAATTAGACCTTGTTTAGTGATCCTTGCATTATTTACTTGTTTTAGATCAAGAACGAGCTTAAACACTCTAGAAAGGGAAGGCTCAAGTGTCTCAGGAGTATTCATGCTTGGTTTCGAGGTAGGTGATGGTTCGATTTCCTGATAAGTGATATATGTCGGTTAATTGCTTCATTGTATGTATCCATGTATACGAATAGGGAAATGTGAAATAAATCTAATGAAATGATTATATGCGAACAATTACATGCCCTGAACCTGTAACTTGACTATGTGACTATATACACTGTTCATTATGTGTGTGAGTGTGGCTGTGGTTATGCTAAATGGATTGGGTTTCACATTCCGACACATAAATTTGACTGGGTGTGACATTCCAACACATATATTGGATCGGGTGTCACGTTTTGATACATCTATATTGGATTGGGTGTCACGTTCCAATACATCTACACTGGATCGGGTGTCACGTTTTGACACACTAACAGTTTTGGTGTGGGTTCCATGAGAGGACCACTTATGATTATTACGTTCATATCTACTTGTCATTGATATTGGGAAATTTCATATTTCTCCTAAATGATAATTGAATTATGCATTCCGTGTATGTGTGTTTACTGTGTTGTAACTTGCTTATATTTTGCTGACCGCAGTAGCCGCGTAATCCTACTAGTAAACTGTGGTTTCGTGTATTGATACTGCACTTGCTATTTCTTTGATGAATCTAGGGCATCTTCAGGCGGCTACTGACAGACCTCATTTAGGAGATCATTGACTGAGACCGGATTCGAGGGTAGGCCAGTTCTTTCAGGCTACCATGGATCCATCTTTAGTTTTAGTCCATTCTTTTCAGACTCAGACTTGATGTTTAGACATTTTACTTATGTTTAGTTTTCGGGGTTGCACCCCCTTGTTCTTAGACTTCTTGATTAGTAGAGTTTTGGTACCCCTGAATTTCCGCGATGATTATATTAGTTGTTTTTGTTAAACCTTTAGGGTTTATGGGAACTCCATATTTAATTAGTCATTTAAACCTGCTTCCATATCTTTAAATGGTTTAGTTACTTTAAATTGCTTAGTGGGGTTGTAGTAGTGGTTCTCTCACCGGAGGGTTGGTGTGGGTGGTAATCACGGCAGTCTGTGTCGTGACAAAGTTGGTATCAGGTCGTTACAATACATACCAATTTACCCACCACTCATCCCCGAGTGATAAACTAGGAGAAATGACGAAGGCAATATTAGAGTAGTACTTGAATTGTCGAACAACTAGGGACACTTGTTTTGCATGTCCTTCTTGGTTTCCATGGTAGTTTCCTCACTCGGACAATGCTTCAATTGAACTTTCAACGACTTTATATCATTGGTCCTCAGTTTCCGAACATCGCGATCAAGTATTGCAACCGGTTCCTCCTCATACTGAAGGTCTTTGTCTAAGAAAAATGAGTCCCACTTTATGATGTAATCTCCTCCCCATGATACTTCTTCAACATGGACACGTGGAACACTGGATGGACTCCCGACAGGCTAGGCGGTAAAGCCAACCTACAAGACACTGGCCCTACATAGTCAAGAATCTCAAATGTTCCAATGTATCATAGACTAAGCTTACCCTTCTTGCCGAATCTCATCACCCCCTTTATGGGTGACACTTTTAGAAGAACTTGCTCACCAACCTGAAATGTTATGTCCCTTACTTACGGTCTGCATACTTTTTCTGTTGACTTTGGGCTGTTAGAAGCTTAGCTTGGATGTTTCTCACCTTATCTTGAGCATCTTTTACCAAATCAACCCCCAAAGGTTTCACATTTCCAGCCTCAAACCACCCTATGGGTGATCTACATCGCCTCTTATAAAGTGCCTCGAATGGTGCCATGTCAATGTTATAGTGGAAACTGTTGTTATAGGAGAACTCACACAAGGTAGGAACTTATCCCAATGCCCTACAAAGCCAATCACACATGCCCTCAACAAGTCCTCTAACACTTGAATAGTTCTCTCTGACTGTCCGTCCCTCTGTAGATGAAAGGTTGTGCTAAAAGTGAGTTGAGTGCCAAACTCCTAATGCAATTTTCCCCAAAACTTGGATGTGAACCACGTACCACGGTCTGAGATTATCGAAAGGGGCATCCCATGCAACCTCACTATCTCCTTCACATAAACCTTAGCCAACTGTTGAGCATTATAGTCTATTTTGACTGGAATAAAGTGGGATGATTTAATTAGTCTGTCAACCACCACCCAAATGGAGTCAAACTTCCCTAAGGTCTCGGGAACACCTACCACGAAATCCATAGCTATCTTATCCCACTTCCATTCAGGAAGTGGGATTCGCTGAAGCAAACCTGCAGGCCTTTGGTGCTCATAGTTTACCTCATAATAGTTTTGGCACTTAGCTACAAACTCATCTATGTCTTTATTCAGGACAGGCCACCAATAAAGTTGTTTCAAATCTCGGTACATCATGGTCACACCCGAATGAATGGAATTCCGCGAACCATGGGATTCTTTCAACATCTTCTGAATTAAGTCATCTACTCGGGCAACACAAATTCTTCCCCTAAAACTGAGCACACCACCCGCATGAGCCACCTCTTGTGCCTTCTCAGACACTATCTTCTTTCTGAGATTATTCAAGCTCTCATCCTCAAATTGCTTGGCCTTTATCTCCTTAATGAATGTGGGTCTAACCTCAATGTTGGCTAACACCCCACCTTTCTCTGAAATGCCGAGGTGCATGAACCTAGACTCAAATGTTTGAATCTCTTTGGCCAATGGTCACTTGGACACACCCAAGCAAGCTAGACTACCCATAGTCAACGTCTTTCAGCTTAATGCATCTGCCACTACGTTAGCCTTACCGGATGATACTGGATGGTAACATTATAATCCTTCAGTAATTCCATCCACCTTCGTTGTCTCAGATTCAGGGGAATGCCCCCAGATCTTGAGGGCAAACACGACCGCTACCAACTCCAAATCATGTATCGGGTAGTTTCTCTCATGCACCTTCAGCTGCCGCAATACATAAGCTATTACATTCTTATCCTACATCACCGCAACACCCAAAACCGATTGTGAAGCATCAAACTAAACAATTAAATCTTTACCTTCCACCGGCAGTGCCAGAATAGGTCCTGTGGTTAGAAGGGTCTTGAGGTTTTGGAAGCTCTCTTCACACTTGTCAGTCCATTCGAAAGGCACCTCATTTTTTGTCAGCCTTGTCAAATGTGTGGCTATAGAATCAAATTTTTTCACAAACTGTCTCTAGCAACTGGCGAGCCACACGAAACTCCTAACTTCTGTCACAGAGCTAGGACTGACCCAGTTCTTGACTGCTTCGATATTTTGAAGATCTACCATTACCCTTTCCCTTGAAACCACATTCCCTAAAGAGGCAACTAAAGTCAACCAGAACTCACACTTGGAAAATTTGGCATACAACTTCTGTTTCCCAAGGACACCCAAACTAATACGAAGATGGTCGGCGTGCTCTTCCTTTCTCTTCGAATAAACCAAAATGTCATCAATAAAGACGATAACAAAAGAATCTAGGAATGGTTTGAACACACCATTCATCAAACTCATGAAGGTTGCAGGTGCATTGGTCAACCCAAACGACATCACTAAGAACTCATAGTGCCCATAGCGGGTCCTGAATGGTGGTTTTTGTATTTCCTAAGGCTTAATCTTTAGCTGATGGTAACCATACCTTAGGTCAATTTTAGAGAAAACTGATGCACCCTCTGGCCAAAGAGATCATCTATCCGAGGTAACGGATACTTATTTAGAATGTCGATAGTCTATGCACATCCTCTTACTACCATCTTTCTTCTTAACAAACAAGATAGGATCACCCCACGGAGAAGCACTAGGATGGATAAAACATTTATCAAGAAGCTCCTGAATTTGAGCTTTAATGTGACGACTGGGAAAATGATATGTTAAACTAGAGCCTAAGCGTGGGGTTGCCTTAGCTTGGTGGGAGGTGTTGCAAGTTGAGGGAGCTACTGCCCCAAAGACCACGGGCACCACCACGAGCCGTGAGGCCCTAGACGGTTTGTCAACTTGGGCGTGAGGCTCACTTAGCCTCAAAGGAGGCAAGGAAACTTTGCCTAGTTGCTTCCCCATAGTTCACGAGCATCACCATGACTCGTGGTGTTGACCACGGATCGTAGGAGTGGACTTGCCTTGGCCTTGGAGGGATTGGCAGGGAAGGGAGGCACACTACCTCAAGGACCACGGGCACCACCACGACCCGTGGTGCCCCTCACGACCCGTACAAGTGGGCATGGTCCCTGAAGGGGCTGCCTCATTTAGGGGTTTTTGGTAATTTCTTATTTAAGTTGTATTGATGTGGGGTCGTTTTAAATAGATATATATCATGTATATATATATAGTTTTAAGTCTTTTAACACCTATTTTACCTCATTAATCGAAGGAACCAAATCAAAACCCTAAAGTTCTTCTCTCTTAATATTTCTCCCTTTAACTCAAGGAAAAAGAAGAAGTGTGAGCTAGGTTTGGAGTCAAGGTTTTCTTCATCAAATTTCTTGGGAAAATTGTAGCAAAAGGTATGTTGATCCTTCATCTAGGGTTAGTTTTCACCCTAGAGTCAATTCCAAATAAGTTTGTCAAAGTTTTCAAGTTCATGAAATTTCAAGGGTTTTACTCAATCTCATGGGTTCTTCTATTAAATGATTTTAAAAGTTTACTAATGTCATATTATGATTATATTGATGGTTAATTGATTATCTAAGATGATTTCACTCTTTGAACCCATGATTTCTCTAAATTCCCAAATTTGGCTTATGAAGTGGGTTTTATTATTTTGAATTAATGTTGATAGAATTGTGCTTAGATTGAGTTGGATTGTTGATTTCTATTATTATCTATGCCTGTCAATGGTGAATTGTGGAGGATTGAGTAATGGTGATTATGGCTTCGGAGAAGGATAAGTTGTGACCTAATTCTAATGTAGTAGAGTTACTCTTGAATTGTTGATCCACTTGAAAGGTGGAGGTGTTTACATTACATTGCATATTGATCCACTTGAAAGGTGGAGGTGTTTACTTACATGTACATTGTGACTATGGCCTTGAAGGCATTATGAGGAATTGATGTATTGTCATGATGTTTTTACATGATTGTATAATGTGAAGGAGTTACATGTGATTCAATGATAGAATGAGGAACATGTATTCAATGCATTTTATGTAAGTATTGAAAGCTCATTACTCTATTTGACATACATGAATGATAATGTTGGAAGGTGAAGAGTTTCTATAATGTGAATATTGAATCTAGAATTGGTAGACTCATGCACCCTTTTCTTGTAGTATAAGTGTCTTGACTTGATGGATATGAATTGATAGGCTTTATGCATTCTTTTCATAAATGATCTAATGTAGTGAAGACTCTGGAATTGATAGGCTAGTGGCATTCCTTTTTAATGAGTCAATGTACCATGAATCGATAGGCTAGTGGCATTCCGTTCATGAGTATAAGCATGTAATGAGGGACCATGAATCGATAGGTTAGTGGTATTCTTTTTGTGAGGACCCTAGAGCTATCCTTTAATGTACCATAGATCGATAGGCTTATAATTTTCCTTCCATGGTAATGATGTATCATGGGTCGATAGGCCTATGGCATTCCTCCTTAATAAATTAATGTAATGTGAATGAAATAATCTATGGGAATGTAGGCTAAGCACTGAGTGGATTTGGTTAGATGGAAACTCTCTCAGTGTTAGGCTGGAGTTCCAATGAACATCTTCCTATCCCATAACTATGTGCCCACATAGGATATTAGCCAGCGGATTTCATCCAAGCTAAGGATTTATCCGAGCTAATGTTATCATTAAACCTTAGGCAATTGGATCACCTCTTTACGGTGTGGGGCTATATGACATCGGATTCCATGTCTAGCTTGCATGGTCTATGTCGGTTAAACGCTTATTTCCATCATGTGAGAGGTGCACTCTAGTTACTTGATAGGTTCTACAAAGTGTAGGTAGTAGTATGGGATGCTATCTATACATTGCACGAGTAGGCTTTGAAGGTGCTATAGTGAGTTCTCTAAGTCTTAAGGACTAAATGTGTGAAAGTCCTCTAAAATGCATGAAGGTGTCCTAAATGAATTAAATGAAGATTGTTGACTTATTGTCTAAATGAAATGATGAATGAGTAACTTCTATTGATGAAATGAGTTACTTAGCATGTTGTGTTGAATTGTAAAGGTTCTTATTTATTGTAGCCGTGAGGAACAACTAGGTGTGTATTAAAGAGGTAGTCTGGGCTGCCACTTCATGTCTTACTTAGGTATATCTAGATACAAGTCCTAAGATGATGAAATGACTTACTTGACGAATGTGCTTATGTCTTGTTGGTTGGTTGTAACTTATGATATGCCTCTTTGATAAATGTTCATGAAGTTTTACGAAAATGGCATAAAGCATGACTTTCAACAAAATTCCCCTTTTTCTCATGTTTTTGTATGGTCATCATACTGAGTACATTTTTGTGTGCTAATCCATATTTCTACTTTTTTATCTACAAGTGTAGGTTCCGACAGGTGATTGCATTCTCTAGTGAATCTTGGGATTAGAGTTTTCTCTCAAGACCTCTTTTGGTATGTCCTCATATGTCGAGGACAAAGTCTTTTATTGTTTCTAGTTCTTTCTTATTTTGAGACTATTGTTAAGATTTCAATTGTAAAGGGATGTGACCCTATCTTGTTAAAGTTTTGGTTAAGATGGCCATGTGAGACTTAGTCTTTCGATGTGTACTTTAAAGGTTGTTTTTAATGAAGTTTGAATGTTTGGATTTAAATAAGTTTTAAATTCTAAAAGTTTTGGTTAAGATGGCCATGTGAGACTTAGTCTTTCGATGTGTACTTTAAAGGTTGTTTTTAATGAAGTTTGAATGTTTGGATTTAAATAAGTTTTAAATTCTACGCTATTTTCATTATTGAATGCAATGAATGACTATGAGGCTTGTATATTACCCTTTCGGGGTCGAGTACGCCGTGTTACGACTAGGGGGTGCTCTCGGGTCGTGACAAACATGGTATCAGAGCATAAGATTTTGGAAATGGTTTTTAGGATCAAAGTCTCACAAGCCAGGTCTAGTAGAGTCTTGTTCATCGGTGTGAGTCGCGAGAGGCTATAGGATGTTAGAAGTTACCCTTCTTTCATATTCTTAAAATCGTGCCTTAGAGTGGAATTCTAAAAGTGTCCTTTTCCTAATCCTTCCTCTTGTGTTCATAGGAAATGAATAGAAGGGCTAACCCAAGAAGGGCGGATGAGGAGACGGTGAATGAGGGAGTCCCTCCCCAAGGTAATCAAGGTGACTACGTTCCTCTAGACAATCAAGAGAATGAAGTTCCGGTGGTTCCCCCGGACATGACCAATGAGGATATTAGGGCGGCTTTTCTAACCCTAGCCTGAGCCATGATGGCTCAAGCCAATAGAGATGTGGGGCCTAGGGTGAATACTAATGAGAGTACCGTAGCCTCAAGGTTGAGAGACTTTGTGAGGATGAACCCTCCTATCTTTCTTGGCTCTAGAGTGGGAGAAGATCCCCAAGAATTTTTGGATGAAGTTTATAAGATTGTAGATGCTATAGGAGTAACTTCTAGGGAAAAGGCGGAGTTGGCTTCCTACCAATTGAAAGAGGTGGCCCAAGTGTGGTTCACTCAATGGAAAGCCAATAGGCCGGTTGAAGTGGATCATATAGAATGAGAGGATTTTAAGAGAGCCTTCCTTGGTAAGAACTTTCCCCATGAGAAGAGGGAGGTTATGGTTGAGGAGTTTATAAACCTTAGGCAAGGTAATATGAGTGTGGAGGAATATTCCTTGAAGTTCACCCTATTGCCTAAGTATGCTCCATCCTTGGTGTCTAACCCTAGAGATGAGATGAGTAGGTTTGTTACTAGTGTATCCGACCTAGTTAAGGAAGAGTGTCGTACGACGATGTTCCATAATGATATGGACATTACTAGACTCATGGTGTATGCTCAATCTATTAAGGAGTCCAAACTGAAGAGGGTGAATAGGGATTTGAAGAGGGGTAGATCCGATGAGCAAGGTCAACCTAGGTTCAATAAGAGGGCTCCTAACCAAGATTCTTCTAGTGTTCCTAAGGCTAATGAAGAGAAAGGTGGTGGATTTCAATCTTCTAAACCTCTTTGTGCCACTTGTGGGAAGAGGCATCATGGGAAGTGCCTAGCCGGTACTAGTGGGTGCTATGGATGTGGCAAAAGTGATCATCAAGTGAGAAATTGTCCTACTCTTACGGCTAGGGGAAGGGAGGCCAACAAGCTTCTTATGTTGGCCCGGATACTAATGCTCCAAAGAAGAATCGTTTCTATGCTCTTGAAGCCAACAAGGACAAAAGAGCTCATCCGAATGAAAGCAAGGTAAGTTGTAGTTCCTTTTTGATGTAATGAGATTCTTTTGTTGTTGTTCATAATATCCTTAGTTGGGTTTACCCTTAAGTGGGGGATGGTATGTTGAATAGTATGTTGTGGTGAGTTTTGTTATCCTTATCTCTTTCCTCCTATTCCTATTCAAGCTTGACACCAAGAGTTCCTAGTAGCTTGTTGCATGTTTTGGAGTCTTATGTGAAAAAAATTGGGTTTCCATGGTCTCTTTATGTTATGCATGTTTTAATGAAGTTTATGTTCATATGAGAAAATGAGTTTTCATTATTATGTTCCTCAAGTTGATATGCATCTATGATGAGTGCCTAAATGCTTCATGAGTTGACTTGTTGAACATACTTAAATGTGTTGTTGAAAGAGTTGCATAAGTGCCTTATAATGTGTTAATGAGCATGTTGTGATGTGGAGAAAGAAGTTCCTCCAATGAAATGAGAAATGTTAATGTTTTGTGCATAATGAGTTTGTAGAAGTAGTTCCTACCTTGTTGTTGTTGTGTGTTGAGCTTATTGATGTAGAGCTGACGTTTCCTCCTATGATGTTGTGCATTTTATGGATGTGTCATGATGGTTTGGCTGCTAGTCTTGAGTCGTTATCTCCTTAAAGTGTTTAAGTGTCATTCGAGGACGAATGTTCCTAAGTGGGGGATAATGTATAGACTTGGAAAATGATAGGTTACACTAGAGCCTAAGCGTGGGGTTGCCTTAGCTTGGTGGGAGGTGTTGCAAGTTGAGGGAGCTACTGCCCCAAAGACCACGGGCACCACCACGAGCCATGGTGCCCTAGATGGTCCGTCAACTTGGGCGTGAGGCTCACTTAGCCTCAAAGGAGGCAAGGCAACTTTGCCTAGTTGCTGCCCTATAGTTCACCAGCTTCACCACGAATTGTAGGGTTGACCACGGATCGTGGGAGCTTCCGTGGACTTGCCTTGGCCTTGGAGGGATTGGCAAGGAAGGGAGGTATACTGCCTTAAGGACCACGGGCACCACCACGACCCGTGGTGCCCCTCACGACCCGTACAAGTGGGCGTGGTCCCTGAAGGGGCTGCCTCATTTTGGGGTTTTTGGTAATTTCTTATTTAAGTTGTGTTGATGTGGAAACATTTTAAATAGATATATATCATGTATATATATAGTTTTAAGTCTTTTAACACCTATTTTACCACATTAATCAAAGGATCCAAATCCAAACCCCAAAGTTCTTCTCTCTCAATATTTCTCTCTCTAACTCAAAAAAGAAGAAGAAGTGGAAGCTAGGGTTTGGAATAAAGGTTTTCTTCATCAAATTTCTTGGGAAAATCGTAGTAAAAGGTATGATGATCCTTCATTTAGGGTTAGTTTTCACCCTAGAGTCAATTCCAAATAAGTTTTTCAAAGTTTTCAAGTTCATGAAATTTCAAGGGTTTTACTCAATCTCATGGGTTCTTCTATTAAACGATTTTAAAGGTTTACTAATGTCATATTAAGATTATATTGATGGTTAATTGATGATTTAAGATGATTTCACTCTTTGAACCCATGATTTCTCTAAATTCCTAAATTTGGCTTATGAAGTGGGTTTTATGATTTTTAATGAATGTTGATAGAATTGTGCTTATATTGAGTTGTATTATTGATTTCTATTTTTATCTATGCCTATCTATGGTGAATTGTGGAGGATCGAGTAATGGTGATTATGGCTTTGGAGAAGGGTAAGTTGTGACCTAATTCTCATGTAGTAGAGTTACTCTTGAATTGTTGATCCACTTGAAGGGTGGAGGTGTTTACATTACATTGCATATTGATCCACTTGAAAGGTGGAGGTGTTTACTTACATGTACATTGTGATTATGGCCTTGAATGCATTATATGAGGAATTGAAGTATTGTCATTATGTCGTGTACATGATTATATAATGTGAAGGACTTATATATGATTCAATGATAGAATGAGGAACATGTATTCAATGTATTTTGTGTTAGTATTGAAAGGCTATTACTCAACTTGACACACATGAATGATAATGTTGGAAGGAGAAGAGTTTCTATAATGTGAATGTTGAATCTAGAATTGGTTGGTTCATGCTCCTTTTTCTTGTAGTATGAATGTGTCTTGACTTGATGGCTATGAATTCATAGGCTTTATGCTTTCTTTTCATAAATGATCTAATGTAGTGAAGACTATAGAATCGATAGGCTAGTAGCATTCCTTTCTTAATGAGTCAATGTACCATGAATCAATAGGCTAGTGGCATTCCTTTTGTGAGGACCCTAAAGCTATCCTTTAATGTACCATGGATCGATAGGCTTATAGTATTCCTTCCTTGGTAATGATATATCATGGTTCGATAGGCCTATGGCATTCCTCCCTAATACACTAATGTAATGTGAATGAAATAATCTATGGGAATGTAGGCTAAGAATCGAGTGAATATCGTTAGATGGAAACTCTCCCAATGTTAGGCTAGAGTTCCAATGAACATCTTCCTATCCCATAACTATGTGCCCACATAGGATATTAGCCAGCAGATTTCATCCAAGCTAAGGATTCATCCGAGCTAATGTTATCGTTCTACCTTAGGCAAGTGGAACACCTATTTACGGTGTTGGGCTATATGACACCGGATTCCATGTCTAGCTTGCATGGTTTATGTCGGTTAAATGCTTATTCCCATCATGTGAGATGTGCACTCTAGTTACTTGATAGGTTCTACAAAGTGTAGGTAGCAGTATAGGATGCTATCTACACATTGCACGAGCAGGCTTTGAAGGTGCTATAGTGAGTTCTCTAAGTCTTAAGGACTAAATGTGTGAAGGTTATCTAAATGCATGAAGGTATCCTAAATGAATTAAATAAAGATTATTGAGTTATTGTCTAAATGAAATGATGAATGAGTAGCTTATATTGATGAAATGAGTTACTTAGCATGTTGTGTTGAATTGCAAAGGTTCTTATTTATTGTAGTCGTGAGGAACACCTAGGTTTGTATTGAAGAGGTAATATGGGCTGCCACTTCATGTCTTACTTAGGTGTATCTTAGGGTAACTTTACATATAGGTCCTAAGATGATGAAATGACTTACTTGACGAATGTGCTTATGATTTGTTGGTTGGTTGTAACTTATGATATGCCTCTTTGATAAATGTTCATGAAGTTTTACGAAAATGGCATAAAGCATGACTTTCAACAAAATACCCCTTTTTAGCATGTTTTTGCATGGTCATCATACTTGGTACAATTTTGTGTGCTAACCCATATTTCTAACTTTTTAACTACAAGTATAGGTTCTGGCAGGTGATTGCATTCTCTAGTGAAGCTTGGGATTAGAGTTTTCTCTCAAGACCTCTTTTGGTATGTCCTCATATGTCGAGGACAAAGACTTATTGTTTCTAGTTCTTTCTTATTTTGAGACTATTGTTAAGATTTCAATTGTAAAGGGCTGTGACCCTATCTTGTTAATGTTTTGGTTAAGATGGTCATGTTAGACTTAGTCTTCCGTTGTGTCCTTTAAAGGTTGTTTTTAATGATGTTTGAATGTTTGGATTTAAATAAGTTTTAAATTTTGCTCTATTTTCATTATTGAATGCAATGAATGACTATGAGGCTTGTATAAGACCCCTTCGGGGTCGAGTACGCCATGTTACGACTAGGGAGTGCTCTCGGGTCATGACATTTAAGCTCTCTCAATTCTGTCGGAGCCATGCAATAAGGAGGAATGGAAATGAGACGAGTGTCCGGTTCCAAGTTAATGCAGAAATCTATATCCCTATCCAGAGGCATACTAGGCAAATCGGTAGGAAACACTTCCTTAAATTCAGACACTATAGGAATAGACTCAATAGAGGGAGACTCGGCATCAACATCATGAATATGAGCCAAATATGCCAAACACCCCTGCTCCACTAGTTTCCTAGCCCGAATGAAAGATGTGACCTTAGCTGGCTTAGGCTTGTACAACCCCTTCCACTCTAACTTTCCCCTACCCGGGATATCTAGAGTTACTGACATAGCATTACAATTAAGAACATCATAATAGGGGATAACCAAGTCATGCCTAAGATTATATCAAAGTCAGTCATATCCAGAATAACCAAATCAGCCCAAGTTTGAAAATCCATAAACAGGATAGGACAAGCATGATATGCATGGGTGACTATCACAGACTCCCCAAATGGGGTAGAAATATGGATGGGATCATTAAGCACATCACAAACCGCATCAAATCCCAAGGCAAACTAAACTAAAACATATTAATAAGTAGAACGCAGATCAAACATTAGACATCCGGTCACATACAAGAATAGTACATGTGATCACTGCATCAGACGCCTCAACCTCGGCCTTGTTCGGAAAGGCATTAAATTGAGCCCTGTCATCTGGACGGGCAACTTCCTGGCCTGGCTGCACTGCTCCTCTACCTGCATTACCATTTCCCCAGCCTCCACGACCTTGTTGATTCCTTCCTCACCCACCCTATGGATGTCCTCTGCCATTACTACCGCTGCGCGTAGGTACCACTTCTTTAGTCTGCTGCTGCACGGGGTCAGACATGCGCAGATGAGGACAATCTATCCTCATATGTCCACGCTCTCCATAATTTAACAATTGCGGTCAAAAGACGGCCTGCTGCAAGAGGAAGGTGTGTCTCCCTAACTATCTTGAATAGGATTTTGTTGTGGAGTTCCCGAGTAACCACCTGTAGAAGCGAGCATGGCTGACTAAATTGACTGGACTGCAAGTGTCGGCCTACCTGAACCTCTGGAGTAGAAACCATGAAAGGTACATGTTCTCTTGGGCTTCTTAGCCAAAGCCTTGCCCTGCCCATCATGTCGAAGTCCTTCCACTTTCTTCACAAAGTCTATCACCTCATTAAAACTTTTACTTGCAGAGGTCAAGTTCACTGACAATACTTGTAATTCGGGGTTCAATCCCTTGATGAACATCCAATTTAGTTCAAAACCCTCCCCCAACAATATATAATCAAGATTCCACGTTCTATGGATCAAACAATAGATTCGGGGAGTAAAAACCTTACCATTGGTGCTAGAAGAGGTGTAAAAGCTGTCAACAAAAAACCTGGGGTCGTTCCTTAGCTCTCAAGGTTGAAAAGTGCAGAATAAAACGTTTTTGGGGTTTATTTCTGACTTAAGTCGTGTTTGTCCCGCCACAGCGGTCCTCACCCCACTACAACGGCCTCGCCCTGGCGGGAAAATATTGCCTTAGCGGCTTGCACAGAAACAGTGAGCAAATTTATGAGTTTCAAACCTCCATTTCACAACACACCTTCATCCCATGACATTTAGAAAATACCTGTTCACGCTAAGATCAGTTTCGGGAGTTCTATTCACCCGAATTCAATGTCTTAAAATGGTACGGGTTCCTTAACGTCTTAGTTATCTATTAATGTGATCAAAATCATAATTAGATCTCCCATTTGTTACTATATTTCCCTAGACCTCTCTGACTCCGAATTCGTCCAAATCTGGACTAGGTTTGGAAATTTCAAGTTACTATGAAAAAGTTTTTCGGCACAAAATTTTCCTCGTTGCCTTTTCTATTACGATGGGAACAGGTCATTACAATAGTATACCAATTTACCCATCACTCATCCCTGAGTGACAAACTAGGAAAAATGGGCCAAAGTTAGAGTAGAGTAGTACCTGAGTCGACGAACAACTGGGGATACTTGTCTTGCATGTCCTTCTCGATTTCCCAAGTAGCTTCCACAAAAGGACGAGCTTCCATTGTACCTTCACGGACTTAATCTCTTTGGTCCTCCGCTTACGCACATCATGATCAAGAAATGCAACAAGTTCCTCCTCGTATTGGAGGTCCTTGTCTAATAACACTGAGTCCCACTTTATGATGCAATCCCTGTCGCCATGATACTTCTTCAACATGGATACATAAAACACTGGATGAACTCCAGATAAGTTAGGTGGTAAACCTAACCTATACGCCACTGGCCCTACACAGTCAAGAATCTCAAATGGACCAATGTATCTAGGACTAAGATTTCCCTTCTTTCCAAATCATATCACCCCTTTCATTGGTGATACTTTTAGAAGAACATTCTCACCAGTCTAAAATGTAGTGTCTCTTACCTTATGGTCTACATACTTTTTCTGTCTATTTTGGGCTGCTAAAAGCTTAGCTTGAATACTCCTCACCTTATCTTGAGCATCCTTCACTAAATCAACCCTCAAAGGTTTCACATCTCCAGCCTCGAACTATCTTATGGGTGATCTACATCCCCTCCCATACAGTTCTTTAATCAATTCCATATCAATTATGGAGTGGTAACTATAATTATAGGAGAACTCACACAACGGTAGGAACTTATCTTAATGTCCCCCAAAGTCAATCACGCATGCCTTCAACAAGTCTTCTGACACTTAAATAGTCCTTTCTAATTGTCTGTTCATCTGCGGATGGAAAGTTGTACTAAAAGTGAGTTGTGTGCCCAATTCATAATGTAATTTCCCCCAAAACTTAGAGGTAAACAGCATACCACTGTCTGAGATGATAGAAAGGGGGACCCCGTTGTAGCGACCCAAAAAAATAGATAGGTGAAACTAGAGCCTAACGTATGAATTTTTAAAGTTTAAGCATAATTGGAGTTATGAAATTTTCCAAAATAAAAATTGGACTTTGCCTTAGTTTTATTTGGTAGGTCCATGTAGGCAAGGGGCATTTTCGTAAAATATTAATTTTAGTTAAATTAAAAAGTGGGTATATTTTATATTATTTCTAATTTCTATACATGGTATTAAAACTTTTAAAAAGGTTTGTTTTAATTCATTCTTCAAAAAAAAGAGGGGGTTCTTTCTAGAACACCATTGAAGGCAAAGGTCAAGTTGGAGCTAGGGTTTCGAATTGAAGGTTTCTTGCATCAAATTTTCGTGGGTTTTCTCAATACTAAGGTATGGTGGCTCTTTATCTAAAGCTAGTTTTCGCTTTAGAACCAATTTCAAAGGGTTTTCAAATTCTCAAAAGTTATGAAAAACTTCTATTTGTTACTCTACTCAAGGGTTCTTGCATTAAGTGGTTTTAAATGATGGATTGTGATATTGTTGATATTAAATCGATGTTTTCAAGTGAAAAATCTCATGAACCCTTGATTTCACAAATTTCTATATTTGACTTACGAAATGGGTTTGTTGATAATGATTGGGTATTGATGAATTTATGCTTAGAATAGATTGTATTGTTGATGTTTATGATTTTCTATATCTATTGATTAATGTTGAGGATGGCTTTGGAGGATGGTAAGTTGGCTTAATCTCATATTATTGATATAATTGTTCTTGCTTGGTTTGATCCACTTATAGTGGAGGTGTTTAATTATGGATTGTATTATGAATATGGCCTTGAAGGCATTATCTATTGAATTAAAGTGTTATCAAGTTATGAAGTGTTATAGTACTATGTGAAGGTATTCTTATGGTTATAAGGTGATCTTGTACAAAGTGTTATTGTAGTGTAATTGAAAGTATGTTCTCTTTAAATGTCCATATGTGACGATTGTTGTTGGTAGGTTGAATCCACCTTTGGTGGAAGTGTTATATCTTGTTCTTGTGTCTAAGTATGGGAGAAATGTTTTAGAGATGGAAATTGAACTAATGGTATATAGGAAATAACATATGCCCTTTGGAAAAATGGTCCAACACTTAGAAAAAAAAATGAGGCGGGTGAACAGTAAACCGCTCACTGGAAATTGCCTTTCCTGCCGGACAGATTTTACGAAAATGGGCATAACTTCTTCGTCCGAACTCCGAATGAGGTGAAACGAAGTGCGTTAGGTAGCTAACTCAAAGGGATTCCATGGATATGTTATTGGCCACCCAATAATTTGTGTGCTAGGAGATATGACCCTCCAAAGTAGACCCTCGAAAAAGGCTTCACTTGGAAATTTCGGATTTTGATACGGTTGCTCTAAAATTCGGGTTAGACCCATTTCCCACTCAATTTGACCCCCTAAACAAGAATATGAAATCGGATTTTCGAAAAAC
>NW_006238948.1:2222791-2275019 GCF_000226075.1 Solanum tuberosum | reverse complement strand
CTAATTCCATATTTCTCTATTTTCTACAAGTGTAGGTTCCGGAAAGTGAGCGGGTTCCATAGTAAGCTTGGAACTTGAAGTTCTTCCAAGATCTTGTGGTATGTCCTCATATGTCGAGGACAAGAGTTTTCTATTCTAGTTTTATGATAAGGTTCTTGTAATAGACTTAATAGACTTCTTTTGATTGTAAAGGGCCGTGTCCCTAGTATGTTTTCACGTTTATGTCTAAGATGGCTAAGAGACTTAGTATTCCGCTTGTGTACTTTTGAATGATGTCTTTAAAAGTGACATTTGACTCTTATGAGATTTTATTTAAAGAGTTTTTAATTCCGCACTATTTTACATATCTAATGTGATGAATGCTAAGGGCTTGTATGAGACCTCCGAGAGGTCGAATACGCATGTTACGACTTGGGGATGCTCTCGGGTCGTGACACCCGTACAACCTCACTATCTCTTTCACATAAACCTTAGCTAATTGTTGGGTATTATAATCTATTTTGATCGGCATACAATGGGCTAACTTAGTCAATCTGTCAACAACTACCCAAATGGAATCAAACTTCCCCAATGCCTTGGGAAGACCAACCACAAAATCCATAGCTATCATTTCCCACTTTTATTCCAGAATTGGCATTTTCTAACGCAACCTACAGGACTTTGATGTTCATATTCCACTTGTTGGCAATTTTGACACTTAGCCACAAACTCCGCTATATCTTTCTTCATGCCAGGCCACCAATAAATTTGCTTTAAATCTCGGTACATCTTGGTCACACCCAGATGAATGGAATACCACGAACTATGAGATTCTGCCAATAAATTTTGAATCAAGTCGCCCACTCTAGGAACACAAATCCTCCCTTTAAAATTGAGCACACCCCCCGCATCAAGAGTGGTCTCTTGTGCCTTGCAAGACATTATTTTATTTTTGAGTTCATTCAAATGCGCATCCTCAAATTATTTGGCCTTGATCTCCTCAATGAACGTGGCCCTTACTTCAATGATAGCTAACACCCCACCTTTCTCTGAGATGACCAACTGCATGAACTTAGACTCCAAGGTCTTAATTTCCTTAGCCAAAGGTTGCTTGAATACACTCAAGCAAGCTAGACTACCCATACTCACCGACTTCCGACTTAGCGCGTCTACCACCACATTAGTCTTTCCCGGATGATACTGGATGGTCACATCATAATCCTTGAGTAACTCCATCCACCTTCACTGTCTTAAATTTAGATCCTTTTGAGTAAACACATGCTGCAAGCTACGATGATCAGTAAATACCTCACACTTGAAACCATAGAGGTAATGTCGCCAGATCTTAAGAGAAAACAGTACCGCTGCAAACTCTAAATCATGTGTCGGGTAATTCCTCTCATGCACCTTCAACTATCGCGATGCATAACATATAACATTCTTATACTGCATTAATATAGAACCCAAACCCGAATGGGAAGCATCACAATTAAAAATAAAATCCTTACTTCCACTGATAGTGCTAGAATAGTTGTTGTGGTCAAAAGGGTCTTGATCTTTTGAAAGCTCTCGTCACACTTTTCAATCCATTCAATGGGTACCTCCTTCTTGGTTAGTCTAGTCAGATGTGTGGCAATGGAAGCAAAGTTCTTTATAAATCGACGATAGTAGCTAGCGATCCCCACAAAACTCTTAACTTCAGTCACAGAGCTAAGGTGAACCCAATTCTTACCCGCTTCAATATTTTGGGGATCTACCATTACCCCTTCTTATCAAACTACATGCCCCAAAAAAGCACTTGAAGTCAGCCAAAATTCACACTTAGAAAATTTCGCATACGACTTTTGTTTCCCAAGAACACCCTGAATATTACGAAGATGGTCGGCATGCTCTTTCTCACTTTTCGAATAAACCAAAATATCATCAATAAAGACAATGACAAATGAATCAAGAAATGGTTTGAACACACCATTCATCAAACTCATAAAAGCTGCAGGCGCATTAGTCAACCCAAACGACATAACTAGAAACTCGTAGTGCTGATAACGGATTCTAAACACCGTCTTGGGTACATCCTCAGGCCTAATCCTTAACTGATGGTAACCCGACCTTAGATCAATCTTAGAGAAAACGGATACACCTTGCAACTGGTCAAAAAGATCATTTATTCGAGGCAATGGGTACTTGTTTCGGATTGTGATCCTATTCAATTATCGGTAATCTATACACATCCTCATACTACCATCTTTTTTCTTAACAAACAAGATAGGAGCACCCCACAGGGAAGCACTAGGACGGATAAAACCATTATCAACAAGTTCTTGGATTTGAACCTTAAGCTCTCTCAATTTTACCGGAGCCATGCGATATGGAGGGATAGAAATGGGGCTGGTACCAGGTTCAAAATCAATGCAGAAATCTATATCTCTATCTGGAGACCTACCAGGCAAATCCGTAGGAAACACTTCCCTAAATTCTGACACCATAGGAATAGATTCAATAGATGGAGACTCAACCTCAACATCCTGAACATGAGCCAAATAAGTCAAACAACCCTACCCTACCAATTTCCTAGCCCGAATGGAAGATATAATCTTAGCTTGCTTAGGCTTGTACAACCCTTCCCACTCTAATTTTCCTTCCCGAAATTTCTAAAGTCACAGACTTAGTGTTACAATTTAACACGGCATAATAGGGGAACAACCAAGTCATGCCTAAGATTATATCAAAGTAAGTCATATCCAAAATAACCAAATCAGCCCAAGTATGAAAACCCATAAGCAAGATAGGACAGGCGAGATAAACATGGGTTACTATGACATACTCTCCAATGGGGGTAGAAACATGGATGGGGGCATCAAGTATATCACAAATCATATCAAATCCCAAGGCAAACCTGAACGGGGACACGATAAGAATAAGTAGAACCCAGATCAAATAACACATTATCCATCCGATCACAGACGAGAATAGTACATGTGATTACTACGTCAGACGCCTCTGCCTCAGTCTTACCTGGAAAAGCATAACACTGAGCACTGTCATCATGACGGGCGACTTCCCTGCCTAGCCGCACTGTACCTCTGCATGCGTTACCATTTCCCCGACCTTCATGGTCTCGCTGATTTCCTCCCCGCCTACCTTGTGGACGTCCTCGACCATTATTACCATTTCCCGCGGGGACCACTGCTCTAGACTGCTGTTGCACAGAATCCATCATGCGCGGGTGGGGATAATCTCTCCTCATATGCCCAGGTTTCCACAATTATAACAAGTGCGATCAAAAGATGTCCTGATGGCCCGCCAAAGGTGCGGCTCCCTAGCTATCCTAAATCAAATTTTGAGGTGGAGTTCCCGAGTAATTACCTATAGAGGCGGGCATAAATGACTGAATTGGCTGGGCTGCAAGTGTCGGCCTCTTTGAACCTCTCGAGTAAGAACCCTGAAAGTAACCTAAATTATTTGCTTTCTTAGACAATGCCTTAGTCTGACCGTCTCGCCTCACCTGCTCCACTTTCTTCACAAAATATGTTACCTCATTGAAACCTTTTCCTGCAGAGGTCATATGAACACACAATACCTACAACTCAGAATTTAGTCCCTTAACAAATAGACGGATCCTCTCTTCTTGAGTAGTCACCAATTGTGTAGCATATCTCGACAAAGCATAGAAGTTGGCCTCATAAGCAGCCACAGACATACCACCTTGCTCCAAAGCCATGAACTTATCATTCTTACGAGCTCTCAAAGTCTGGGGCACATACTTTTCCAAGAACGGAGCATGAAACTGGGTCCAAGTGAGTGGGGGTAAAGCAGAAGATCTCCATTCCACATAAGCTCACCACCACTGCTTAACCTCGCCCTGAAGTTGGAAGGTCACAAACTCTACTCCATGCTGATGGACAATTCCCAACTTATGAAGCCTCTCATAACAATCTAGGAGGAACTCATAAGCGTCCTCATTCTCGGAACCATGGAACACAGGCGGTTTCAATTTAAAGAACTTAGTCAACATCTCATGTTCATTACCAGTCATAACAGGACCCAACAAAAGATGGAAGAAAACATTAGTACCTACAGTTCCACCCACCTTAGGGACAGTGATAGCAATAAGGGGATTGGCGGGAGCTTGAGTTGCTTGAACATAGGGAAACAGTCCAGGACCAACCAATCCTTTCAGGAACGACATAATTTGTTGAGCTAGCACTGGGTCTAATGGAGGAATACATGTAGTCTCAGTCTGCACCTCTTCCTCTTGTCCAACATTCTTCTCATTCTCCACCTCTACATTCTCCTCTACCTCTTCATGATGCACAAGAGGAGCCTCATTTCTGGGAGCATTTTTAACTGGTGCTCCATCCCTAGTAGGCGTTACCCTTTCTCGGCCTCTACCCCTAACTCTTTCTCTACCCATGCCTCGACCGTGACCTCTTGTTGCGGATTGCTTAGCTGGCGCATTGACGGGAGCTACAGGCCTGACGTCGTTGAACATAGTGTTAACCATATGCGGATAGAAAAGTAAAGGAGATTAGATACCAATTTGAATCGCCAGATACCAATTGGAATCAAGTTATAGCACGAAAAGAGACAAGAGAAAACAGAGAGATTTCCTAAAGTCCTATAGCCTCTAGAAGAAACGTATAGACGTCTCCATACCGTTCTGCAAGACTCTACTTGACTCGTTTTGGTACATCGATATCACCGAACCTAGGGCTCTGATACCAACTTTGTCACGACCCAGACCATCGTGATTGGCACCCACACTAACCCTCTGGTGGGAGAACCATCACTACAACCCAACTAACCAAATTAACGAAAACTAAAGTATTTAAAGATACGCAAGCAGGTTTAAATGTTTAAAAAAATTAGGGAGTTCCCATAAACATTGAAGTTCAAACAAAAATAAACAACTAATGCGGAAGAACAACCCCTAGAACCTGAAAGTCATTGTACCAAACCTCTACTAACGACAAGTCTATGAACAAGGGGTACAACCCCAAAACTAAACAAACACCTTTAACAAATAGTCTGAGTCCGAAATGAGTGGACTTTAACAAGAAAGATCCATGGCAGCCTCAAAGAACTGACTCATCCTTGAATCTGGTCACACTCAAAAGTCACCTAACTGAGGTCTATCAGTAGTCGCCTGAAGATGCCTTGTACTCAACAAAGAAAGAGCAAGTACAGTATCAGTACACAACCACACAACCACAGTGTACTGGTAAGATCACGCGGCTATCCCAGTAAGCACATTATATATATCAGAATCACAATAAGGGAAACTTGACATGTATAGAATATATATACATATTGGTTATCATTTTAGAGCAACATACACATTTGTTATCATTTTAGAGCAACATACAATCTTCCAATATCAATCATCATTAGATATGAACGTAAAAATTACAAGTAGACACACATCACAATTAAATGGTCCTCTCACGGAACCCAATTCAATGGTCCTCTCATGGAGCCTATACCCAAACTATTAGTGTACTGGAACGTAGTACCCGATCTCAATTAGTATGTCAGAATGTGACACCCGATCCAATATATGTGTCGATATGTGGCACCCGATCCAAGTTAGTATGCCGGAATGTGAAACCCAATCCGATATATGCGCCAGAACGTGGCACCCGATCCAAGTTAGTATGTCGAAATGTGACACTTGGTATAATCATCATACCACAATCACAATCACAATGTACATTTTCATAATCATACAATCAAGTGTTGATTCATGGCATACAATCATTCATTCATACTCATTTACATCAGGTTTGATCAATAGGCTTCATTCACATACATACATTCATTAAAATGAAGCAATTACTACCATACATCACGCAAAACATGAAATCACAACCATCACCTACCTCAAATCCAAGATTGAATCCCCTAAGTCACTTGAATCTTCCCTTTCTGGATTCTTTTCGCTTGTTATAGGTCTACAAACAATTAATATACGCAGGGATCAATAATCAAAGGTCTAATTATCTGGATTATAATAAACACAATAACTCAAGACCAAACCTGTGATCCTAAGGTGCAACTAAGGCTTTTTCCCACCATCCAATTCAGTTCAAACCCCTCCCCCAACAATATATAATCAAGATTCCACGTTCTACGGATCGAAAAATGGATTCGGGGAGTAAAAACCTTACCTTTGGTGCTAGAAGAGGTGGAAAAGTTATCAAGAAAACACTTGGGGTCGTTCCTTTGCTCTCAAGGTCATAAAGTGCAAAATAAAACATTTTTAGGGTTTATTTCCGACCTAAGTTGCATCTATCCTGCCACAGCGGTCCTCACCCCGCTACAGCGACCCCGCCTTGGCGGGAAAATCTCGCCATAGCTGCTTGCATGGAAACAGTGGGCAAATTTAAGAGTTTCAAACCCCCATTTCACAACACACCTTCATCCCATGACACTTAGAAAATACATGTTCACACTAAGATCAATTTCGGGAGTTCTACTCACCCGAATTCAATTCCGTAAAGTCGTACGGGTTCCTTAATACCTTAGCTATCTAGTCATGTGATTAAAACATTCACTAGCCAAAGAGGCAACTCAAGTCTGGAACATTAACAACTGAAAACGAAAAGAGTCATGAACTACTGTCTATCTATCTATGAAGCGTCTAGTACTATGAGGGATATCGGGATAAGACCCCCGATCATCCTAAGAAAACTGAAATAGATGAAAATAATTAAGGGATCCTCCGGAAGCAAGGAGGCTCACCAAGAAAATCTATAACTCGACTGGATCAATGAAGTGCCGGTTGATGATCCTGGTTACCTGTTTCTGCATCATGAAAGATGCAAGCCAAATGTCGTCAGTACATGGAATTTATGAGCATGTAAGGGGAATACTGAACATAAACTGCAAGCTTGAACTTGGAAAGAAGGAAACATACTCACTTCAACTCGACTCAGCTTAACCTCAACTCATGGATACTCAACTCAATGCATTATAAAAAACCAATAAAAGTGCAGTTTATATAAAGCATTTCAAAAAGTAGATAACAAATCAATGTATTTAAAAATACAGTAGGAACTCAGTTTGTATGTAAAGATACAAAATAACTCTATTTGGGAATTTCTCTAACTGACAATCCTCATTATGAGCTATGTGACTCTACATCGTCTCGTCCATGCTGTCAGAACTATCTCATACCTTGTCGGGGTATAGAACTCCTCAACTAAGTGGATCCACTAAGCTATGCTTAAAAAGAAATAAGGAAAAATCTAAAAAGTATGACCCTTTCTACCCACGTTGGCTACATGGTTTATGAGGACTTTGAGTTATCTGAACTCGTCCCCATATCAGTGCTTAATACTACTCCCAAAATATAACTTAGCTCATATGTTTAAATACATTTCCTCATCTTCAACTTTGAGATTATTATTCAAAAGATTTCTCTGAAAAGAGATAGTACTTAAAACTCTTCATGAACTCCTTTGGAAATCGGTGTTTCCCCTCATTTTAAATGTAAAAATATTTACTCTTGGGAATACTTAGTTCCAATATATTCATTTAAAAAAAATGAAACTCAACTTTACTCATCCTCATATTCAAGTACTCAAGTCTTAAAACAAGTTTTATAACATTGTAAAAGACTTCTCAAAATGACTCGAAAGAACTCCCTTGAACTTTATTCTTAACTCTATCTAGAATTTGAAATGTGAATTCAAGAATTATGCTTTGGAATGTAAGACCTCTCAATGATTTAGGAGGGTTAAGATAGTTGATCATAAGAACGAGTGAAGACCCAATTTAAAGAACACAGGTGTGACGCGGAGATGGAATTAAATTTTTTGTCGTGAATTAATTTTTAAGGCAAAAGACTTTGTATCCTCTCTGTGACGCAGAGAGAGGGTAGTTATCTGGGGACAGAAATTGTAAAAGACTATCTTGAATTTGAAATGTGAACTCAAGAATTATGCTTTGGAATGTAGGACCTCTAAATGATTTAGGACGGTTAAGATAGTTGATCATAAGAACGAGTGAAGACCCAATTTGAAGAAAATTGGTGCGACGCAGAGATGGAGTTAAATTTTTTTCACGAAATAATTTTTGAGGTAGAAAACTCCGTATCCACTCCGCGACGCAGAGAGGGGGGTCGTTATTTGGAGATTGAAATTCTAAGAGCCTCTGCGACGCGGACCTGGGCGCAATTATTTGTCTGAACTTTTCTTCTCCTCCCCAATCTTGATTCAACTCATACCCACTGCAAATCTAATGTCAAGATACCCCAAACGGGCATATCTCCCTCATCCAAACTCAAAACTTAGAAAACACAGTGGCGTTGAAAAAAGGATTCCAAGAACTTTCATTTGGTATCTTATGGGCCACCTAACTCATCTTGTACTGAAAGTTATGGTTGTTTAAAGTTGACCCAAAAAGTCACAACTTAAGCATAACTTGAAAAATTCTCAATTTAGCTATTTCCAATTTAGTGCTTTCTAAACTTAAATCTTTCTAAGGTGGGATGTTACTATTTCATAATGTATCGTATCATATTCAAATATCTGGTGGTTACATAAACAAGACACAAATTTCATTGTATCGTTTTGAAAATTTATAATGAAATATAAAGTGTTGGAGAATATTCGAAAGCAGTTTATATATTTTCAATTGCTTTAAGATTTTGGCTTTTATGTACTGTCACTATATTCTTTCACTTGTCATAAGTTACGAGTATATTTTACAAGTTTACAAATGCTCTAGAACACACACAAATAACATTAAATTTTATATTGAAGTGCTTAAATTATATTGTACATGAATATGAGTTAGATAATAAATATTTTCATATTGTCAAAGCTAAAAGTGGAAGGTCTTTTATCAAACATTGCTATATTAGGAAATATACATAATTGAACAAGGGAAAATTTAGAAAATATATAAATACAATAAAAATATTTACCTCAAAAATTATAATCAATTTAAATATTAATTTACTAAAATATATGTCACAAAAGAATGACACAATAAAAACTTCTTCAATACTTCAATAACATAAATCTAATTAGGAAAATATGTAATTTGTAATTACTATTTTTACGGATTGACAGTGACACAATTAAACTTAAAAAGAAATTTAATGAATATTATGATTTTGGTTCAAATCCAACCTAATAAGGAATCATCATAAATATTTTTACTTTTTTGTTATTTGAGTTCATTTTTATCAAATAATATAATGATTTTCTTCCTTTAAATACTTGGTTAGAACAGAAACCCAACATCACATTTTTCTTGTATTCTTAATTCAGAAATTTAACCATGAGAAGACGTAATGGCCGCTGAAGAATTGTAATTGTGAGGATGCAAAATTCGAGAAATAAACAAGTAACATTCTCAAAATGACGTATTGGCCAATTTAAAAAGGCAAATGAGCTATGTACTTTATGCGGTGCTTATGTTGTTGTTGTGATTTTTCTTCTAGTAACAAAGTATATTCATGTGGACTTCCTTCCGTCGATTTTATTGTGGATAAGTTTCTTGGAGAGAATCCTCAACCCGACTCTGATGCTCCTAACCCCCACCGTTGTAGCTCATCAAAATGTCAATGTTGATGAGATCAATAATGAACTAAACAAGTTGGAGAATTCACTCGAAAGATAAAAAAAGACATGGAGAAGCTCTCCAAGCATTAAGGAACGAACTTCCATATGAACAACTCAGCTTTTCTAACCTTAAAAAGTTGAGTGAGCTCTTGGAAGCTGCAGATGAAGAAGTTGAAAGAGTAGCGGGCCAACTTATGGAGTCTACTATTGAATTTCCATATCAAACTATTGGAAGTGCCCTTGCTCCTTTAAGAGTTGAGGAAGACCATTCATCCAATTTCGATGAAGCGCCATCTGGATCCCATGAATAGACATTTTTTTAGCTTTATTTAAAATTTAGTGACTTGATTGTATACTAATGGAGTTAAGTTTGTCATATCTATGATTATGTTTGTTATATTTATGATTTTAATTTTTACCTTTGAATATGTTTTTCATGGAATGGGATGGACTTTTATTTAGTACTTCCTTCATTTAAATTTCTTTGTCTTACCTTTTTAGGTCAGTTTTTAAAAAAATGTCTTTGTTTCCTTTTTGGCCGCTCTTAGTTTATACTTTTCATATGTCATGTTTAAAACCACAAGAATAAAGAGAATTTTGTTACATTTCACATATCATTAATTTATGACCACGAGATTTAAAAGTTATTTTTTATTTTCTCAATTTTCATGCCAAGTCAAAATCAGATAAATAAATTGAAATGAAAAGGATATGCAGAAATTTGTCATTTGAAATTGATGTATAAGGTTGAAAGAAAAAGTAGTAAGAGAATATTGAATAAGAAAACGAAACTCATGTGAGATAGCTTGAAGTGCAACATATCTTATTTAAAAAAAATAAAATTCTTATAAAGAAGGAGTTTATGTTATTTTAAATAAATTAACATAAATAAAATCTGTATTTGATAATACATTTTTTCAGTTGGATATGATGTGTATTTTAATCAAAGTAAAAGCACTAAATGGAGAAGGACGAAGCATAAGACGAGAAGTAATTGTTACAAATGAAAGGTAACTTTATACTTACTATGAATCCTTGATATAAAAAGTTTCACGTTATTAAACTTTTATCATAAAGATACATACTTTTACATATATAGGTATGATAAAAAAAATCATGACTATATGGGGAGAATTATTTGAAATCGAAGGACAAATACTACAGAGCCTTGAAAGTGACAACCAGTACTTGCATTTTGTGATGTGAAATGCTCCATTAACCAAGGTATAAATCTCCTCAAATTTTTTATTTGAATCAAGTTTCAGACTACATAAAGGTATCACATAGTTTATTATTCTTGGCAAAATTGGGTATTTTGTACTTTCCACAATTTCTATTAGTAGTTTGCTAATCAATCCTCAATTTGAAAAGGTCAACAATCTCCAACAATGGTAAACAATACATCTTTCTTCACACATATTCATATCATCCTTACATGCTACGTAATTGATGTTTTCTATTGATTACTTTTAAATTACAAGAATGACAACATGAAGGAACAAAAGATTAACATAAGTTCAATGCCAAGAATACTAGTGCAAACAGTTCGCCTAGTGAAAATTATTGATATTTTAAGTGGTTCACTTCTCATTGTGAAGGTACTTTCCTCTGCAAATATAAAACCCATTGTGTAGTCAAATTACATGTTAAGAATGTAATTAAGTGATTTTCCTAATTTGCATATAGGTCATGTAGTATAAGTTCAATGCTAAGATTTCTGGCATTGACAGTAACACTAACCCATGGTATCCTGCTTGCAAGAAATGCTACAAGTGACTTAATGTTATAAACAGAAGTGCAACTTGCCTACTATAGCTAAAGATATTCATTACGAGGAGAGGTAAACTACACAAACGAGTGTCAAAAGTTATTACTTACTAAACCAAATAAAATAACAGTCAATGATTAAATATTCATATAAACTTAAGATATAGGTATCAAAAAAAAGAAGACATACTAATTACATCTTGAAATGTATTTAAGATATCGGTTAAAGATTGATGTTGCTGAGGAATAATTTCTAAGGACACACTTTTTGATGTGACACAATATGTCACGCCCCGAGCTACCCCCGAGATGCGGACACGGGACCTAAGATCACAAGAGACCCCAAGCTAACCATGCTGGCATAATCATGAGGATACTAAAGATAAACTGAGAAATAAAACTGATGCGGAAGCTAATAATAAGTAAATCTGAAATGATGGGGAATACCCATATACTAAATCTGAATATCAAATCTGAGAGTTTAATACAAAAGAAATATCAACTCGAAATACCAAGCTGAAACTAACTATGTCTGAAAATAGTCTCTAACTGACTAGAAGTGTTAGGACATGCCCCAGCTAAGTCTAGCAAAACTGAAACTAAAAGACTAAAAGCGATAAAGATAAACATGTCACTAGTCCTCGAAGAATGAGGACTCACCAATGATGCAGCTGAACTGAAGATCGTGAATTGATCTAAGCGTGATCTAGATGTTGAGAACCTGAACCTACATCACGAGAAGATGTAGCGCAGAGTATGCGTCAGTACTTGAAAGGTATTGAGCATGCAGGATAGAGTAAAGCTGAAATAACATCATAACTGAATAGAGCAAATAAACAATATTGTAATCTGAAACATAATATAGATACTGAATACTGAGCTAACTGAATGCAATGACCAAATTTAACATGTTGATACTTAATACTGATTATACTGAATTGTGGTCAATGTAATGGAGTCTGACTGAACTGTGGGAGCTACTAATAACCGATAGTACAACCACATGAGCTAAATGTGGAGTCCGATGTATACGCCCCATCGAGAGGACCCAATACACCCGACCAAAGGCGTACAGGCATGCTGGCGTGATCACTAAAATGATGCCCACAGAGGGGACTTACAACCTACGTGGCTAATAGTTCTAGGACTATATGGGTAACTGACCCTAGTCCAACTCGGTATTATGCTACTCCCAATAGATTAAATGTTTAACACATTAAGACTGAATTCTATGATATACTGGATAGCTTAAAACTGACATGCAAACTGAGAATGCACATTTATATACTGATAATAACACATTCAAGACTGAGGCATGTATATCTGAAATACTGAATTATCTGACCTATTATGTGCAATTCAAGAACTAAAGAAATACATAGCTAGGTCTCTGAAATTCATGCAATAAACTAAGTAATAACATGATAATCTGATTTGGAACATATAATTAACTAATTCATGAGAATCTACTGAAGTTCTAGAAACCCTAGGTCTAGTTAATAATAGGGAATCAAGAATCTTACTAAATTCTAGGGACCTAATGGGCAAAAGGAACCCAGTAGTGAAAACCCACATACCTGGTGATGAATTCCATAGAGAAATCTTTCGATTTCGGGGATGGAACTAAAGGAATCTTGTTGCATTCTTGAACTAAGGTTTGGTCACCTCTTTCTTCTCTCTAGCGTTCAAATTTTCTAAGTTTGATGAAAGATCTGACTTAGGTAAGTTTTAGTTATGGTTCTAGGCTAAAACTTACCAAAACCACGTAGTTTAGGGTTAAAACGACGTAGTTTAGGGATCCACCGAAATAGGAAAAGACCAAAAGACCCCTGACTTAAGTTGCAGACGGGGCAGACCACGGACCGTGAAAACCCTCATGGTCCTCACTTGGTCTTATGGTTTTGAAGGCTTGGTCCACGAGCCACTACCACGACTCGTGTGGAGGACCACGGACCGTGAAGGTCCTCGTGGTCCTCACTTGGGCTAATATCTGAAGTCTCAAGTCTGAGGGCCTACTGGCTGGCCTTCACGGACCCTACCACAGGCCGTGTGGAGGATCACGAACCGTGAAGGTCCCCGTGGTCCTCACTTAGGCTTGAGGGTCTGAGGGCTAGTCTTTGCGGCCTACTGGTTCAGCCACTACGGGATCCACCACGGCCCGTCATCAAGACCACGGACCGTGAAGGTGCCCGTGGTCTGATGCCTGGGCCTGGTGACTTCCAAGTCATGACCATGGGCAGGTCAACGGATCGTGGACCCTATCACGGTCCGTGAACCTTGCCGTGGTTCACTGCTTCAGGTAGAATTTCTGTAATTGTTTTCTAGGTCTGGTTTACG
This sequence comes from Solanum tuberosum, assembly GCF_000226075.1. Lineage (NCBI taxonomy): Eukaryota > Viridiplantae > Streptophyta > Magnoliopsida > Solanales > Solanaceae > Solanum > Solanum tuberosum. The sequence goes on along the minus strand of NW_006238948.1, from coordinate 2,261,364 downwards.
AGGTGTTACAATATCTCCACCTTGGGATCATTCGTCCTCGAATGAAGACTAAACTAGCTAACTTGACTGAACTGATTTCCAAGAACATGCAAATACACTGAAAAGGCAATTACAAACTGAAGGAACATAAAGCTAAACTGATTTTACGCTTGAATGACTGAAAAACTAAAGAGGAACTATTACCTCAAGCTGGAGTGTAGTTGGAAGGAAAGAGGTGAGGATACTTGGATTTCATGGCTGCTTCTGCTTCTCAAGTAGATCCCTCTACGGACTGACTACTCCACAAAAACTTGACTGAAGCGACTTCTTTGTTTCTCAATCTTCTAACCTGACGATCAAGAAACTCAACTGGTACATCCTCATAAGAAAGACTATCTTTCACAGCCATACTCTCTAATGGCACTATGGATGCTGGATCACCCACACACTTCTTCAGTAGTGAGATGTGAAAGACTGGATGCACTGCTGCTAATTCTGCTGCCAACTCTAACTCATAAGCCACTTTACCAATCCTTTTCAGAATCTTATAAGGACCTACATATCGGGAACTGAGCTTCCGTTTCTTGCCAAATCTCATCACCCCTTTCATAGGTGACACTTTCAAAAAAACCCAATCATCAACTTGGAACTCTAGTTCCCTTCTTCTCACATCTGCATAAGACTTTTGGCGACTCTGGGATGTCTTAAGTCTATCTCTAATGAGTTGCACTTTCTCCATAGGATAATGGACTGAATCTGGTCCTATCAAGGCTGCTTCACCTACTTCAAACCAACCAACAAGAGATTTGCATCTACGCCCATACAATGCCTCATAAGGGGCCATCTGAATGCTGGAGTGGTAGCTATTATTGTAGGCGAACTCTATAAGAGGAAGGTGATCATCCCAACTACCCTTGAAATCTATCACACACGCTCTTAACATGTCCTCTAAAGTTTGAATGGTACACTCTGCCTGATCATCCATCTGTGGATGAAATGTTATGCTACGATTAACCTGAGTACCAAGACCTTTCTAAAATGACTTCCAGAAATGAGAGGTAAATTGAGGACCTCTATCTGAGATGATAGACAAATGAACCCCATGTAACCTGACTATCTCATTAATATAAAGCTTGGCGTAGTCCTCCACCGAATCTGTAGTCTTGACCGCCAAAAAGTGAGAAGACTTAGTGACTCTGTCAATTATCACCCAAATGGAATCATGTATTCTGCGAGTACGAGGTAAACCTGTGATTAAATCCACGTTAATCACTTCCCACTTCCACGTAGGAATGTCGATCTCTTAATTCACACCCCCTGGTTTCTGATGTTCTACCTTCACTTGCTAACAATTGGGGCACTTAGCCACAAAATCTGTTATATCCCTCTTCATGATATTCCACAAAAAGACATCCCGCAGATCACGGTACATCTTAGTAGCGCCTGGATGAATAAAATACTTGGAGTTATGGGCTTCTGCAAGAATCTAATGTCTCAACTCGCCCACGTTAGAAACACATAATCGACCCTGATAGCGAAGTACACCATCTCCCCCTTGGGAGAATACCTCAACTCTCTGTTGATGGACTGCACCCTTGAATATGAGCAATATCGGATCACTGTCTTGCTTTTCCTTAACCTCCACTACCAATGAAGATTCTTATCCATTTTGAACTGTCACACCACCATCTGATATGCTCATAAGACGAACTTTTAAATGAGCAAGCCTGTGAACATGCTTTGCTAGCTCTTTTCATTCTTCCTCAACATGTGATTCACTACCCATAGATAGTCTACTAAGGGTATCTGCTACTACATTTGCCTTACCCGGATGGTAATGCACACTCATGTCATAATCCTTGAGGAACTCAAGCCATCTTCTCTGGCGAAGATTCAACTCTTTCTGGGTGAACACATATTGAAGGCTCTTACGGTCTATGAACACATCTACATGAACACCATACAAGTAGTGTCTCCAAATCTTGAGTGCAAACACCACTGCTGCAAGCTCGAGGTCATAAGTCGGATAATTCTTCTCATGCACCTTAAGTTGTCTGGAAGCATAAGATATAACCTTACCTTGCTGCATTAACACACAACCTAGGTCGACTCTGGATGCATCACAATAAATCACATAACCATATGAACCCTCTGGTAGAGTCGAAATAGGAGTTGTAGTCAACCTAGTTTTTCAGTTCTGCGAAGCTTTTCTCAAAATCATCTGACCACTTAAACTTGACCATCTTCTAAGTCAATCTAGTCAATGATGAGGCTATGGATGAAAATCCTTCCACGAACCTTCTGTAATAACCCGCTAGACCCAAGAAACTTCTGATATCTACAGGATAGGTAAGTCTAGGCTATTGTTTCACTGCCTCTAATTTTTGGGAATCCACTCGGATCTCTTCGCTGGATACTATATGCCCAAGGAAAGCTACTGATTGTAACCAAAACTCGCACTTGTTAAATTTGGCGAAGAACTGGCGATCCTTGAGAGTTTGCAGAACAACTGTCAAATGGCTCGCATGCTCTCCCTCATTCCTAGAGTAAATGAGGATATCATCAATAAAGATGATAACGAACAAGTCCAAGTACTGCTTGAACACTCTGTTCATCAAGTCCATAAAAGTTGCAGGAGCATTGGTTAGTCCAAAAGACATAACTACGAATGCATAATGACCATATCGAGTTCTGAAGGCTGTCTTTGGAATGTCACTATCTCTGACCTTGAGCTGATGATAACTCGATCTGAGGTCTATCTTTGAGAAATGACTAGCACCCTGAAGTTGGTACAAACAAGTCATCAATCATGGGGATGGGATACTTATTCTTGATTGTGACCTTGTTCAACTTGCATATAGTCAATGTCACATTCTGAGAGAACTATCTTCTCTTCACGAACAATACTGGTGCACCCCATGGCGAAATACTACTCTGATGAAGCCCTTATCTAGAAGGTCTTTCAACTGTTACTTTCAATTCCTTAAGCTCAGCTGGAGCCATTCTGTAAGGAGGAATAGAAATAGGGTGGGTATCTAGAAGGAGATCAATTCCAAAGTCAACTTCCTTTTCGGGAGGAACTCTGGGAAGATCTTCTGGAAACACTTCTGGGAACTCATTAACCACAGGAACTGACTCAAGAGTTCGGGTTTCGGAGCTTAAATCCTTAACCCGAACTAGATGATAGAGACAACCCTTAGAGATCATCTTTCTACCCTTAAGGTAAGAAATGAATCGACTCATAGGTGTTAAGCTACTACCCTTCAATTCTAAGATTGGTTCATCTGGAAACTGAAAATGAAAAATCCTAGTTCTACAATCGACTGAAGCATAACAGGAATGTAACCAATCCATGCCTAGAATGATATCGAAGTCTACCACTTCTAACTCTGCAAGATCTGCTGAGGTGACTTTCTGGGAGATTGTGACAGGGCAATTTCTATATACCCATCTAGCTATAACTGGGTCACCAACTGGAGTAGAGACTGAGAAAGGTTCTGAAAGAGTTTCTGGACTAACATTGAAGTTGACTGTTATATAAGGAGTTACAAAAGACAAAGTAGTCCATGTTGCTTTCCACTGAGTGAACCATATGTGAGCCATATCCTTAAGCTGGTAGGATGTCAATTCCACCTATCACTACCAGTCACTTGCATCACTCCAAAGATTTTTTTATCCTTATCAATGAAATTTTGTGGGTCCTGACAAACTTGCAACCCTAAAAACTCAGACGGATTCATCCTAACAAAATCTCGAACTCTAGCTGCCACTAATCCACCATTTCTATTAGTAGGAAATGGAACCTGCTGATTGTTCTTATTGGTCATACTCTGAGCCAAAAGTTGAATGGCATTATGAAACTATGTGTTCGAAACCTCATGGTCTGGGACTAGAGGAATTGCATTAGCATTCCACGTGTAAGCTTTGCGAGGAGGCATGATCTTAAGCGCATAACGATGGATTAGAAAGGAGATCATACCAACGCGCGATAAAAATATTATGAAAGTGAACTTTTCCTAAAACACTCCATAGACTCCCTCTCATTAGATGTGGTGCACTTCACAACCATGAAAAGAACTCTACTTAGTGCGGCTTTTCAGACATCTTAGGACTTTTAAACCTAATGCTCTGATACAAAGTTTGTCACCCCCCAAGCTACCCCCAACACGCAGACTAGGGACCTAAGTTCACAAATGACCCCAAACTAACCCTGCTGGCACAATCATAAGCATACAAAAGATAAACTGAGAAATAAAACTGATGCGGAAGCTAATAATAAGTAAATCTGAAATGATGGGGAATACCCATATACTAAATCTAAATATCAAATCGGAGAGTTTAATACAAAAGAAATATCAACTCGAAATACTAAGCTGAATTTAACTATGTCTGAAAATAGTCTCTAACTGATTAGAAGTGTTGGGACACGCCCCAACTAAGTCTAGCAAAACTGAAACTAAAAGACTAAAAGCGATAAAGCTAAACATGTCACTAGTCCTCGAAGAATGAGGACTCACCACTGATGCAGCTGAACTGAAGATCGGGAACAGATCTAAGCATGATCTGGATGCTAAAAACCTGAACCTACATCACGAGAAGATGTAGCGCAGAGTATGTGTCAGTACTTGAAAGGTACTGAGCATGCATGATAGAGTAAAGCTGAAATAACATCATAACTGAATAGAGCAAATAAGCAATAATGTAATCTAAAACATAATATAGATACTGAATACTGAGCTAACTGAATGCAATGACCAAATTTAACATGCCGATACTGAATACTGATTATACTGAGATGTGGTCAATGCAATGAAGTCTGACTGAACTGTGGGAGCTACTAATAATCAATAATAAAACCACATGAGCTAAATGTGGAGTTTGATGATACACCCCATCGAGAGGACCCAATACACCCGGCCAAAGGTGTAGAGGCATACTGGTGTGATCACTAAAATAATGCCCACAGAGGGGACTTACAACCTATGTGACTCGTAGTTCTGCGACTATATGGGTGACTGACCCTAGTCCAACTCGGTATTATACTACTCCTAATAGATTAAATGTTTAACACATTAAGACTGAATTATATGATATACTGGATAGCTCAAAACTGACATGCAAACTGAGAATGCACATTTATATACTGATAATGCCATATTCAAGACTGAGGCATGTATATCTCAAATACTGAATTATCTGACCTAGCATGTGCAATTCAAGAACTAAACAAATACATATCTAGGGTTTTAGAATTCTTGCAATAAATGAAGTAATAACATGATAATCTCATTTCGAACATATAAATAACTAAGTCATGAGTATCTACTGAAGTTCTAGAAACCTTAGGTCTAGTTAATAATAGGGAATCAAGAATCTAACTGAATTCTAGGGACCTAATGGGCGAAAGAAACCCACTAGTGAAATCCCACATTCCTGGTGACAAATTCCACGAAGAAATCTTTCGATTTCGAGGCTTGAACTGATGGAATCTTGTTGCATTCTTGAACTAGGGTTTGGTCGCCTCTTTCTTCTCTCTAGCGTGCAAATTTTCTAAGTTTAATGACAGATCTGACTTAGGTAAGTTCTAGTTATGTTTCTAGGCTAAAACTTACCAAAACCACGTAGTTTAGGGTTAAAACGACGTAGTTTAGGGGTCCACCGAAATAGGAAAAGACAAAAGACCTATGACATAGGTTGCAGACGGGGCAGACCACGGTCACTTTCACGGACCGTGAAAGGGATCACGGACCATGAAAGCCCTCGTGGTCTTCACTTGGTCCTGTGGTTCTAAAGGCTTGGTCCACGAGTCACTACCACAGTCCGTGTGGAGGACCACGGACCGTGAAGGTCCACGTGGGCCTCACTTGGGTTGAGGTCTGGAAGTTCAGGTCTGAGTGCCTATTGGCTGGCCTTCACGGACCCTACCACGGGCAGTGTGGATGACCACGGACCGTGAAGTTCCCCATGGTCCTCACTTAGGCTTGAGGGTCTGAGGGATAGTCTTTGGGGCCTACTGGTTCAGCCACTACGGGGACCACCACGACCCATCATCAAGACCACGGGCCATGAATATGCCCGTGGTCTGATGTTTGGGCCTGATGACTTCCAAGTCATGACCACGGGAAGGTCAATGGACCGTGGACCCTGTCACTGTCTGTGAACCCTACTGTGGTTCACTGTCTCAGGTTGAATTTCTGCAATTTTTTTCAACGTCTAGTTCTTTAGGTGTTACACAATACTATTCTATTGCGACGTAAAAGACTATGGTCACTCTACATATGAGAAGGTAAATCATTTAATCTATAAAATATCAGCCCATACAAATAATGTTATCCTTTTTAGTGAAATACTAATATGGTAGGGTTTTCTATTCCACAAAAAGACGAATCTGAATACTCTCGTAAGTTGGTATTAAGTAAAGGGAAGGAATTCAGTATCCATGTGAAGGTTGATCGTAACTTTTCAAAGGTGGAGAAAAACATGAATGTGATAGCTATGGAGATACATGAGGTTGAAAGAAATATGAAGCAGATGAAAGCAAGGTCTAAATCCCGATTAAAAAACAAATAATCCAGATGTAACACCTTGCATTTTGGAAAAAAATAAAGGATTTTATTTTTGGATACTATTTGTATTGTACGTGTCAAGACTATGGGTCGTAAATGCTTCTACGGACTGTAGAAGGCATCTGTAGAAAGTGTGCTGAATTTTTAGAAAAAATCAAGTTTCACTATCTCATTCTAGGGTTGACCAGAACGGTTCATCAAATAATCTACGGGTAATAGATAGGTCTCATAGAAAGGGCCCATACTTAGTGAAATTTTAGGGTAAAAGTTGAAGTTCTGCGGTTGGGCTCTACGAACCGTAGAAGGTTCTATAGGTCATAAACCAATCTCATCAATGTTGGCTTGAATTTAGGGTACTTTGGTCTATGGTAGACCAGTACGGAGGTCACACCCGTAGACTAGTCCGATGGTGCATTTTTAAGGGTTTTTGGGTATTTTCCCTATGTGTTTAGTTCCTAAGCTATGCCATTGTGACCTCTATTCGAAACCATATATAAGTATTTTATGTCCTAAAATTACCCATTCTAAATTCCAAATCTCAACCACATTCATCCCCTCCAATTCCCTCTGAAGCTAAGGAATAAGAATCTAGGGTCTAAACTAAGGATCTTCAATTCACCATATCTATTGGGCTTTGATCATAAAGGTATGTTAGTAATCACCAATGGAATCATTTCCTCCATCGGGTCCCCAAATATCCCAATTGTACAAGTTCAATTCTCAATTCAAAGATTGGGTCTTCTTCAATCTCCATGGGTTCTCCTAAATCATGATTAAATTATTTATCTTCTATATTTTAATGCATGAATTGAAGTGTTTACATGATTTTGAGTTGAATTCAAGCATGATCCATGATTTTGACTAAGAAAACATGATGCAGCTTGTGAAATATTAGCTATAAATTTGTGAAGATGTGCATGCTTTTATGATATTATATTGATGCTTATGACTTAAGGATGCTTTTAGATGAAAGTATCAATGAAATTGTGAAAGTTTTTCTCACACATTAATATGATCATGATTATGAAAGGATTTCAGACACAAGGATTCATAAGGTTGAAAGATTTTTTCACCTAAGTTGAATCATGTTTAAGGATCTATTCTAAATGACTTTAGCTTGGATTAGTAACCTAATGGTTATTTTCCATAGATGATGAAGTGAATATGATAAATGAATATTTCATGGGATTTTACTTACCACTGAGAAGATATTGAGTTGGAGGTTTTCCAGTTATTAGAGGTCGGGTCTCTAGTATCGATCTCCTTGTCCCTAACTACGTGCCCCCGTAGGATGTAATAGCTAGTGGATCCACGTAAGCTAGAAATTTATGATCCCTACCTTCGCAAGTAGGACATCTCTTTTCGGTGTAGGATAGACACCGGATTCCATATTTTAGCTCACATAGTCTATGTTGGTTAATAGTAAACATCCCTCAATAATGAACTAGGTTACTTTAAAAGTATTTCAACAAGTGTTTTAACGTGTTCAACTTGCAATAACCATGATTATGACTTGTGTTTTCTAACATCTTACCTTGTGCTTTAGCTTGGTCATTGCATGTCATGTCCTTATAGCATGATTTTATATCATTTATGCATTGCTATCATACTTAGTACATTCCATGTATTAATACATACTTATGCATACATTCTCTCATAATGTAGGGTCTGATGCTCCTACCTCACATACTTGTGGCTAGTTGTTCTCTCTTGTCGATTCGAACATTGGTAAGTCCTCGTGTTCCGATGATCAAGACACTTTTATAGCTTTTATTTATTTCAATTTTCAGACATTACACGTGGTTTATGAGTTATGTCCTAACCACTTCTTTGATGTATTAGATGGTTTGTTGAGACTATGTTAGACTTTCACTTTGTCAAATTCTTTTGATATGAAAATGCTCTTTTGAACTCTCTTTATTTCTATTATCTTGTATGATGTATGATAAGTGGCTTGTGTAGGGCGTTTTAGGGTTCTATATGCCATATTACACCTTGGGTATACTTTGGGTTGTGACACCAGAGGATCAAGAATGTAGAGATAAATTAAAAGATGAAAGGGATAGGTGCGGAGATGCCGCATGTTGAAAAAAATCAGAACTTTTGAAAGTGAGATTAAAATCCCGAAAGTATAACACACAAATGCAAGAGGACCATAAAAGTTAAAGAAGCCACTGTAGATGAACATTCAGTGAAAGTGAGGATACATGAGGTTTGAAAACAAAATGTACCAGAGGAAACCCCGATAATTCCACTACAATTAAAAAGGACTAGGAAGGTTAAAAGAAAAAATCTCATGCCACATCTGATGAAAAATAAGATTGGTTAATTGATTTACTAAACATTCAATATATGCACATTATTACTTTCAAACAAATCAACTACACTCTTCTGTAGAAATCTAAACCTCATATGACTGAAAAGGTATCAATGCATCCTACACTATAGGTATTTCTTAACTATATATGGAAAAATGAACACTACAAAATAATAGGTGTCTATTGCTTATATATGGCAAATTAAACACTTGAAAGACTAACAATTGTTATTAATGACTTCGCTATGTTATAGACCATTGCAAAATTATATATTCCCTCTGGGATAAGAGAAGAGAAGTGTCACACCAACAATCCAAAATTTGTCACCACCAAATCAAGAGATGGCACATACCAACATCGGGGTTTATCTAATAGGTTTAATCATATGATAAAGGCAAATCCATTACTTCTGGACGTAAAGTTAATCAGCCAGTCAAAACAACAATAGATCAAACACACTATACATGTAAGATCTCAGACAATCCCCCCAGAAAATCCATCGTTCAACAATGTGTGTCTTGTCTCTCTTTAGGAACGACTACTTAAGTAACTTACATTTAGATTTGATTTTTAAAAAATGATTTTTTTAAATACACATTTCATGTATGTATTAAATATAATACTGGCTCTATCTTAATCTATTAACCATTGAAAACTATTGCCTTTCCCTATCAAATCTAATAGGTGATAAAAGAAAAGGCATTCCTTCTACCAGTAAAGTCGATCATCATGATAACCATACAATAAATGATATAAGCCACACATGTAAGAACATAGATAATCATGTAAAATTCTAGATACCTGAGAAGTCCCTACAAGGTCGACACATTTGCATACACACACATATATAAGTATTACATGCTTTGTATAAATGTATAAAAATGTGCTTCCTCTTATAGAGAAAAGACAACTTCGAAGTGCATTGTGAAAGGTGAAAAAGTATATATTAGCAAGCCAAACAATAACAGATCTTGAAGGTGAACATCCACGTTTAAAGAAGCAACCTAGAGTAAATTGGCTATTTAGAGTATTATCCGAAGAGTCTGAAGCTGGAAGTACAAAGAAAAAAAACTATTCATATCCTACATAATATGAACATTCATTATCTTTATGAAATTAGAGTTTTAACATATATTTCCCACCACATTTATATATGTCGGAGCTTTTTCTTACAACTTCTCTTTATCATATCAACACGTGTTTTTTATGCATTCATTATGCTGCAAAAGGATTTGGACATGAACCTTGAACATTCTATTGTATTTAAGTAAATTTTAGTAACACCTATTTGTCATGCCACAACTCTTAATCCTAATACGTTGTTGGTACTAACCTTTATTGGTAAAAGACTTTTATAATTTGTCATCATTATGATATCTTTTGTATGTGTTTTTTATCAGTATCTAACTTGTAAAAAATGTGAGTAAAATTTCATTATAATATGGCAGAAAGTGCTACACGATACCTTGATCCTCATTGGTTAATATTGCATCAACTTATATGAATGTGAAAATATCATTGGTTAGAGTTTGGGAGTGGTTGCTTCTTGTGTGATCTTTTGTTTTGTTATTATATTCCTTGATGACATCCTCCTTCGCCTTTTTGTTAGAGAAAAGGATATTGCAGGGTCATAACAGTTGTAATAGTGTTTGACTCTATGCTTGTACCTTGAATGCTTGTGACTAATGATTTCTCGCTCAAAAGTTATATTTGGATTGTTTTTATCAAACAAAATTGCTTCAACTTGAATTAGTGAGGGTGTTTGGACACTCTTTGATCCAAAGAGGTATTTGCAACAATTTGAAGATGGAAATTATGGAAACTGAATTGGTCTTTTAGTTGGCAAAAGATTTGCACATATGAGTTTCCCTTCATTACCTATTTGGTATTTTTTGGGATTATATCCAACAAAATTCCTTCTTTGACTTTTGATATCCTATTGTCAACTCGTTGTCTGTATCAAAGAAGTATAGTTGGAAGTAACAAAGATTGTTATTAGACGTTACCAATGTTGGTAGATCGAGATAAATTTGACTTTGTGCCCTGAATATGTACAATCCTTTTCTTGTAGATGTAATTTCCTTATCCAGGTTAACATCGAAAGATGTAAAACAAAAGATGCTTTTATATGCATGAATATTTTTGTGAAACTCTATAGCGTCTGCAGTAGTATCCAAAAACATTTCATATAGTTCTGGCAAAGCTTTAGTGGTTGTCAATTTGATATCCACTTGCACACTAGCCAAAAGTATCAAAGGTAGGAGTGTCAAACCCTTCATTATGAGACAGTGTAGAGACAAGTATGCATTAGTGCATGGAATGTACTGAGTACGATAGGAATGCACAATGATATGAAATCATGCTAAAATGTCTTTACATGACATGCAATTACCAAGCTAAAGCATCAGATAAAAGTATAGAAAACACAAGTCATAATCATGGTCAATGCAACCTTAACATATAAAACACTTGTGAGATTCTCTAAAGTAACCTAGTTCATTATTGTGGGATGTTTACCATTAACCGACATAGACCATGTGACCTCAAATATGGAATCTGGTGTTTATCCCACACCAAAAAGAGATGTCCTACTTTCCAAGGTAAGGAATACACTCTAGCTTACGTCGATCCGCTCGTTAAGACATCCTACGGGGGCACGTAGTTAGGGACAAGGAGATTGCTACTAGAGACCCTACCTCTACTAACGGGAGAGCGTCCATCTCAATATCCTCTCGTTTTTAAGTAAAATCCCACGGAATAGTCATTAATAATATTTATTTCATCATCCATGGAAAGCCACAATTAAGCTACCAATCCAAGCTAAAGTTATTTAGAATAGCTTCTTATATTTTGATTCAACTTAGGTGAGAAAACCTTTCAACCTTATGAATCCTTATGTGAGAAAACCTTTCACAAACTCAATGATACTTTCATATAAAAGCATCCTCAAGTTATATCAATCGACTACATGAAATCATGTATATCTTTATAAATTCATATGTCATAGTTCATAAGCTTAATCATATGATCATAGTAAAAAATCATGGATCTAGGTTCTTATGAATTAAACTCAAAATCATGTAAATACTTCAATTCGTGCATTAGAAGATAGAAAATAGACAATTGAATCATAATTTATATAACCCATGAAGATTGCAGAAACCCCTTACTTTGATCAATTGAGTTTTAACTTGGAGAATTTGGATCTTTGGGGACCCAATGGAGGAAGGACTCCATTGGTGAATACTAAAATACCTTGATGATCAAAGTCCAAAAGCTATGTTAAATTGGATACCTTGAAGTGAAACACTAGCTTCTTCTTTCTTTGCTTGTGAAAGAAATTTGGGGGAAGAACTTGGAGGGAATTTTGGATTTAGAAGAATTATTTTAGAATGGGTAGTTTTAGGAATTAAAATACTTATACATGGCGTAGAAATAGGGGTCCAATCGACATAGCTTAGGTATTATACACATAGAGAATACACAAAAAAAACCCTTAAAATAATTGTCGCACCGGTCTACGGGTGTAAACCTACAGACTATAGAACTTTCTACGGTCCGTACTAGTCAACCGTAGACCAAAGTACTGGAACGCTAATATTTTGACCAATTAGACGAAACTGGTCTACGACCTGTATAACCTTCTATGGTCCGTAGACCCTAAATGTAGAGCTCAACTTTGACCCTACAATTTCACTAAGTCTGGGAAAACATTTGACAAACTATCCTTGTAAATCATAGACTGAGATACCTAAACTTGGTTTTCTCGAAAATTCAACCCCATTTCTACGGATTCCTTCTACAGCCCATAAAAGCTTCTAAGGTCCGTAGACTGGACCCCTAGAACACAAGCAGTAGCCAAAAACTATAATAGTTTCCTTTTTCCATAATCCAAGGTGTTACAATATCTCCCCCTTGGAAACAGTCGTCCTCGAATGGGACTCAACCTAGCATAAAAAGGGTATGGGAAAGAGATCTACCAACCCAAAATGAATGCAATCACATAAATGGACATAACCAAGGAGGAAAATTGACTCCAAGGTAAAACATACTCAAAACATCTTAACATAGAACATACATGCATACATATGGAAACATGAGAATGACTAAGACACATGAATCCATAAGAATGAACCATGAGGAACTAAATACCTCAAGCTAGAATAGGATCGGAGGGAATGAGATAAGGATATCAGGGCATCATATCGGCCTCGTCCTCCTATGTAGCACCCTCAACCATTTGATTCCTCCACAACACCTTATGAATGCAACTTTTTTGTTCATCAACTTCCGAACTTGTCACCCTAAAATATCAACGGAAACCTCTTCATAAGAAAGCCTTCCTTTATACCATAACTCTCCAATGGTACAATAGATGTCGGATCTCCGATACAATTCTTTAATAAGGACACATGGAATATCGGATGCACCAATGATAAGTCGGAGGGTAAGTCTGATTCATGTGCCAACTTTCCTATCCACCTCAAAACTTTATAAAGACCAACAAAACGGGGACTAAGCCTTCCTTTCTTACCAAACCTCATGACACCCTTTATAAGTGAAACTTTCAAGTAGATCCAATCATCAATATCAAACTCAAGATCTCTTCTTCTAATATTTGCATAGGACTTTTGTCGACTTTGAGCCGTTTTCAACCATTCTTTAATAAGATGGACCTTTTTCATTGCCTCATAGACCAATTCGGGCTCTATCAAAGCAAACTCACAAACTTCAAAACAACTTATAGGAGATCTACACATACTATCATAAAGTGCCTCAAATGGAGCCATATGAATACATTAAAGATAGCTATTATTATATGAAACTCAATCTAAGGCAAATGATCATCCCACTAACCCTTAAAGTCAATCACACAAGCTCTCAAGATATCTTCCAAAGTTTTGATAGTATGCTCCGCTTTCCCATCAATTTGAGGATGAAAGCCCGTACTAAGTTTGACACGGGTACCAAGAACTTTTTGGAAAGACTTCCAAAATTAAGAAGTAAATTGACTACCACAATCAGAGATAATGGATAGGGGCACCCCATGCAACCTAACAATTCCCTTTAGATACAACTTAGCATAATCTTCCGCTGAATAAGAAATCTTGACAAAAATGAAATGAGCTGATTTCGTCATACGACCCACAATAACCCAAATTGAGTCATGTTGCCTCCGGTTGTGGGGGTAAACTAACAATAAAGTCTATAATCAAATCTTTCCCCTTCGAAGTAGGAATACTAATATCTTGGGACAGACCTCTCGACTTTTGATGCTCAACCTTCACCTTTTGATAATTAGGACACTTAGCCATAAATTCTGCAATAGCCTTTTTCATCCCATTCAACCAATAGACCTCTCGCAAGTCACGATACATCTTGTTGGCTCTCGGGTGAATGGAATACTTAGAACTATTAGCTTCTGATTAAAGTTGCTCCCTCAAATCATCAATATTGTGAACACACACATGACCTTGATATTGAAGCACACCATTTTCCCCTTAGGAGAAAGCCTCAATGGAATTTTTAAGCATCGCTTCCTTCAACTCAGCCAAAATAGGATCAGGACTTTTCTTGGCTTTCACATACGACACAAAAGACGATGTTGAACTATTTTGAACAAAAACACCACCCTCATCAGAATCTACCAAACGAACACCTAGCCGGGCTAGTTTATTAACATCACAAACCCATTCTTTCTTATCATCTTTAATATGTGCCACACTACTCATAAAAAACCGACTTAAGACATCGGCCACCACATTCGCCTTGCCTGGGTGATAAAGGACACATATGTCATAGTCCTTCAAAAGTTCTATCCATCTACGTTGGTGAAGATTTAGATCCTTTTTATTGAATACGTTTTGCAAACTTTTGTGGTCGATAATGACATCAATATGGATACCATCCAATAATGCCTCCAAATCTTTAAGGCAAAAACAACTGCCGCTAGTTTCAAATCATGGGTAGGATAATTCTTTTTGTGAATCTTAAGTTTCCTTGAAGCGTAAGAAATAAATTTCCCACTTTGCGTAACAACACACCTAATCCAATTTGTTAAGCATCATAATAAAAAATGATCTCATTGAACCCTTCTGCTAAAATCAACACTGGAGTGGAGGTAAGCCTTTCTTTCAACTCTTGAAAACTCTTTCCACATGCTTCAGACCATAAGAACTTAACCTTTTTTGGTCAATAGAGAGGGAATAGAGGAGAAACCTTCAACAAACCTTCTACAATACCTATCTAAGACCAAGAAACGTCAAATATCTGAAGGGGATAGAGGTCTAGGACAATTCTTAATTGTGTCCATCTTCTTAGGATCAACCTCAATTCCCTTACCGAAAACAATGTGACCAAGGAAAGCCACAAATCTAAACCAAAACTCGCATTTACTAAACTTTGCCAATATTGTCAGTCGTTGAGGACTTGCAACATAATCCTCAAATGATCGGCATGCTCATCCTCACTATGCGAGTAAATCAAGATGTCATCAATAAACATTATCACAACCATATCAAGATATTGTCTAAATACTCTATTCATCAAGTCCATGAATGTGGTCGGAGCATTAGTTGGACCGAACGACATTACCAAAAACACATTATGACTATACCAGTTTGAAAAAGTCATCTTCGGAATGTCACTCTCATTCACCCTCAATTGGTGATAAATCGACCAGAAGTCAATCTAAGAGATGTAACTCACTCCTTGGAGTTGATCAAACAAATCACCAATCCTTCGAAGAGGATACTTATTCTTAATAGTAAGCTTATTCAATTGCTGATAGTTGATGCACATTGGAAGAGAACCATCCTTCTTTCAAACAAAAAACACCAGAGCACTCCATAGTGAGATACTCGGTCAAATAAAACCCTTATCCAACAAGTAATTTAACTGATCCTTTAACTCCTTAAGTTATGTCAGAGTCATACATAAGGAGGAATATAGATAGATTGAGTATCTTGGAAAAGGTCAATATCGAAGTCTATTTCCCTTTCGGGAGGAACATCAGATAGATCATCAGGAAACACTTCGAGAAATTCATTTACAATGGGAACCGACTCAAGAATTGGGGTTTCAGAATTTGTATCCCTACCCAAATAATATGGTATACGCAACCCTTAAAAAATTATTTTTCTAGCTTTTAGATAAGAAACAAACTTATCTTTAGGCATAGAATTTCCCTCTCTCCACTCTAGAACGGGCTCATTCATAAATTGAAACTTAACCATTGGGTTCTACAATCAATAGAAGCGTAACAAGAATGAAGCTAATACATACCAAGAATACTATTTAAATCCAACATATCAAAATCTACAAGATTAACATAAGTGACTCTATGGGATAAGGAGACGGGACAATTTCTATAGACTCTCATAGTCACGATAGATTCACAAATAGGAGTAGAGATAGAAAAACGATCTAACAACACATCTGGAGAAACATAAAATCTCATAGCCACATATGGCGTCACAAAAGACAAATTAGCACCGGGATCAAACAAAGCATATACATCAAGATGGAAGACTTTCAACATACCAGTAACCACATCGTGAGAACCCTCTTGATCATGTCAAGTTTGAAGTGCATAGAATTGGTTTTGCTTTGGAGCAGTCAAACTCGAACCACTAGTTGGAGCTTGACTACCATATTTTTCCTTAGTAGTGGCAAGTAACAGACAATCCCTCATCTTGTGACCACTCTTACCACAACTAAAGCAACCATTCATAATGTCTAAGAATTTTCTATCATGCTTCCTTTCAAACCTAGCACAGGTAGACAAAGAAAATCCACTACTATTTCCTATTTTGAGGCTTAGGGTTAGACACTCTATCTTTATTAAACTTCGGCGCCAAAGCATTAGAGGAACCTTGACGGGAAAATCTTTGTTGGAATCTAGAACAACCATGTCCATCGGACCTCGACTGTGAAAAGTCACCATCACCGGGTTTTGCTCTCTTTGCCTCCCTAGATCTTTCCTTAAGCTTCTCATCTTATATTTGTTGGGCATGTGTAATCAAATGGGAAATATCCATTTACTTAATGAGCATGGCGGTAAGACATTCCTTAACTACCATTTTGGACACACCTGAAACAAACTTACTCATCCTTGCCCTATAATCAGTAACCATGGAAGGAGCATATTTGGATAATTTTGTGAATTTTGAGGCATATTCCTTCACACTCAAATTCCCTTGATGAAGGTTAATGAACTCTAGTACATTTGCCTCCCTTATCTCAAGGGGAAAGAACCTATCAAGTAGAGCAACCTTAAACTTCTCCTAATCAAGAGGACCCACAATAACCGCCCTCTCTTCCTTCCATTGGTTTAAAAAAATATGAACAACACCCTTAAGTTGATAAGCAACCAATTCCGCCTTTTCCATCGGTGTCACTCCCATGATCATCAAAATCATGTGCACCTCATCAATTAACTCTTGAGGATCTTCCTACACCTTGGAACCATGAAACTCTAAGGATTAATTCTAGTGAAGTCTCTCACTCTAGTTGTCGTCGTACCCATATTTTGGTTCACGAGGACCACCATCTCCCTATTGGCTTGCACCACCATGGCTTGGGCCTATATTTAAAAAGCAGCTCGAAACTCCGAACTAGTCACATGTTGGGCCAAAGGGTAGGCTATAACTTGAGGAGCTTCTTGTTCATCATTCTCACCTGCATTCCTTCTAACGTATGCTCTTCAAGGGGTCATATCCTGAAAAGCATTGGAGAAGGATTAGGAGAGAGATATAGAGTTACACTCTATCGTACAACTTCAGAATGATAACAGAAGTAGAATTACTAAACATCTTATAGCATCCTATTCATAAATGTGACGTGCTTCACACTTGTGAAAAAGAATCTACTCGACGTGACTTGTGAGACATCCTAGGACCTTTCTAAACCTTGTGCTCTGAATACCAAGTTTGTCAAGACTCAAAGTATACCCTATGTATAACATAGGGTATAATGTTCCGATAGAGCTCTACACAATTCACTTAGCATACATCATAAAAGATAATAGAAATAAAGAGAGTTCAAAAGAGCATTCTCATATTAAAAAAGAGTTTGACAAAAGAGAAGTCTAACATAGTCTCAACAAGCCATCTATTACATCAAAAGAAGTGGTTGGGAAGTAACTCATACACCACGTACAATGTCAGAAAACTTAAATAAAGAAAAACTATAAGTGTCTTGGACCTCAAAACATGGAGAGATCAACTAGCCAAAAGTATGCGAGGTAGAAGCGTCAGACCCAATATTATGAGACAATGTAGGCACAGAGTGCAATAGTACATGGAATGTACTAGTATGATGGCAATGCATAATGATATGAAATCATGCTAAAGGAGTTTTACATGACATGCAGTGAGAAAGCTAAAGCATAAGATAAAAGGGTAGACAACAGAATTCATAATCATGGCCAATGCAAGCTTAACGTATTAAAACACTTGTGAGATA
The DNA here is from genome assembly GCF_000226075.1 of Solanum tuberosum. Taxonomy (NCBI): domain Eukaryota; kingdom Viridiplantae; phylum Streptophyta; class Magnoliopsida; order Solanales; family Solanaceae; genus Solanum; species Solanum tuberosum. The sequence continues at coordinate 2,243,036 of NW_006238948.1, read as the reverse complement.
CTCAGAAATAGCATAATTCATTATTGTGGGATGTTTACCATTAACCGATATAGAACATGTGAGCTAAAATATGGAATCCCTTGTCCATCCCACACTGGAAAGAGATGTCCTACTTGTTACACCCTCTTTTAACTCAAGGTCTAAATGGTGTACAACAATATAGGTGATTTTTAAATTATTAACTAACTTAAGAAGTCGCCACCTAATTAAATACGGTTAATTAGGGCACCTAAAATGATTAAAGTTATTTTCTAAAGTTAACTTCATTTTATGATCTACTAAACATGAAATTCTAGGTAAGGGTTCAACTAATCTAAAGGGAAGGGATGAGACATCCTTTAAGATCCATTAAAAATGGTTAACCGGCTGAACTTAATTAATTAATTAGGCTAAGGTAAAAAGTTAAAATGCTAAGCATGAAGATGTAAAAAATGTATAAATGCTAAATCTCAAGTAACTTAAAAATCAATGCTTGGAAACACACTTATGAAAAATTGTCTTGTTGTAAACGTGTGGAAGTAAAATAGTTTTGTAAAAATTAAACTAGTTTATTGAATAATAAATGATGACTTGAATCCATTTAAATTCAATAAGAAATAGGAATTTTATCAAAGAAATGAAGTATTAGAAGTAGTAAAAGAAGATCTAGTGAACTTAACTAAATTTAGAGGGAAACGTTTAAGATTTGAATAAATTCAAGAACTTACAAGTTAAGGAATAAATTTTATAATAAAATCTGTAAATGTAAACCCAAAAAAAAAAAAAAGAGTTGGGGTTTTGGATTATTTTTTACAAAAGTAGGTGAAATCAAAGTGTGTAACTGTAAGAAAAATTATAATGAGAAGCATCTCTAACTTAAACATATTAAGCTTTCTAAAAATGAAGGCCCTCTTTTATGTGATAAAAGGAGGAATTCATAGCTACTGTATGGGGACTAAGAAAATTCTTATATATAAGGGAACACATATTCTATATCTATCCATCTATCTATCAATATCTTCTATACTATCTTAAAAGCATGAACTCCCAAACATGAATGTTAAATTACTATAATATCCCCAATTAAAAATACTCAATTTATTTTATTTATTTGATTTTATTATATTATATTATATTAAAAGAAGATGTCATTTCATACTAAAGAATTGTGATTTTTCCGATGAGTTGTGACTTTTTCGAAGGATTGTGATGTTTTCAAAGGGTTGTGACTTTACCAAAGAGTTTTGCCTTATCCGATGAGTTGTGACTTTCTCAAAAGGTTATGACTTTTCCGATGAGCAGTGACTTTTCGAAGGGTTGTGACTTTTTCTTATAAGGAACAATCAGTACCTATTAATACTACTATTTGTTAGCTATAAATAGAGGGGTTTCCTCTAACTTTTAAACTATGATATTTTTTAGGTTTTCTATTCTTCTTCTTCTTTTAAAAATTTCCCAAGCTTTATTTGCAACAATTGATTAAGTACAAAATTCAACAAACTTGGAGGTACCACATAAGAAAGAGTTGGGGAACAAATTGTAACAAATCATTCATCAATTCACACTCATATTTTCCTCATAAGATTTTCATCACATACATACTTAAATATTATATCTATTATTTTCGATCATTAATACCATTTTAATTAACCTACATATTTTATTTATTAAAAAAGACTAATTTCCTACGAATAGTCACAACAATTTCTACCTTCATGTTTCTTCGGTAATAAATCACAACCATTCACTCCTTATAAATTCTTGGGAATCTCTTTTCTGTGGCAATTTGAGATCATTTAATATTTTCATGTATGATTTATCCCCAATCCAATGATATGTTTAACTTAAGTTCTTAGCATTGGAATTTAGGTATTGACTTTCTATTAAAGAAGAAAAGAAGAGAACAAAGAAATGTGCAATTATCTATGAACTTTGCTTTACACATAAAACTTATATATATAGTGCGCGGTAATTTTCATTTTTTTTCTTGATTTGTTTCTTTAATTATTTCTTTTGTGTCTTCATTCGACGGAGAATTTAATAATTAATGTTCACATAAAGAGTGAACAATGACAAATACACACATTGTGGATTATTTTTTCTAAAAAAATAAATAGATCAAGTTATGGGAGATACAATAATAATAAACAAATACCAAAAAAGACATATGACTGGGGTAAGATATTTCTTTCTTTTTTTTCATTTTTTATTCTTTTAACCTTAAAGGTAGTCCATTGAATTATTAGTTTTGATCTTAAGTCCTCTATTTGTAAAATAGGTTTTCACTTTTACTTATAATATTATAATCTAGCCATGATAATTTATATATATATATATATATATATATGAGAAAGTAAAGTGTTGGTTGCAAGAGTTTCAATCAAATGGAACACTAGAGTGAATATAGCATGAACATATATTTTTGTCTTCCTTCTTCATTGGCTATGAATTTTTCCATATATTTTTAAGAGAAAGTAAACTATTGGGGGTAAGAGCCATGATAATATTATATATATATGAGAAAGTAACGTGTTGGTTGCAAGAGATTTCAATCAAATGGAACACTAGAGTGAATATAGCATGAACATATATTTTTGTCTTCCTTCTTCATTGGCTATGAATTTTTCCATATATTTTTAAGAGAAAGTAAACTGTTGGGGGTAAGAGCCATGATAATATTATATATATATGAGAAAGTAACGTGTTGGTTGCAAGAGATTTCAATCAAATGGAACACTAGAGTGAATATAGCATGAACATATATTTTTGTCTTCCTTCTTCATTGGCTATGAATTTTTTCATATATTTTTATGAGAAAGTAAACTGCTGGGGGGTAAGAGATTTCAATCAAATGGAACACTAGAGTGAATACAACATGAACATATATTTTCTTCTTCCTTCTTCATTGGCTATGAATTGTTCCATATATTTTTTTCTTTTTTATATTTATATTGTGTATGAATTTTTTAAGTATGACTTTCATGTAATTTGTGTTTATTTTGATCTAAAAAATGTTATGGTACAAGATACACTCCTTGCTAGCTATAAAAAAAAAAAGATAAGAAAATATTGCTTGATCACAAAATGATCTTAAATTAAATCAAAGATTCTATAAATAATACTTTAAATTTTATTCATCAATTAATTTTTTTATTGAAAAAGTTTAATGTTTTATATCACGATACAACTTCTATACGATACTACATACTCTCATTAGACAACCACTATATGATATGTATGTTGCATAAAAAACAATAAGATTACAATTTCGCAAAGATAAGGTAGAAACTTAAAGAAATTTAAAAAAATCACCATAGGTGATGTTGTTCATATATAAATAATAAATTAAGCTACTGATATATATATATATATATACACACACACACAAAGATTTTGTAAGTTAAATATTTGACATACACTCAAATCTCTATTTAATAATCATTCGCTATAACAACATGTCACTGTAACAACCTAATTTACATTAGAGCTAATTTTTTATGTTATAGTGGTTGTCTCTATAACATTCTACTTATAACAATGTTGAAATTCTCATTAGAAGTACACTTTTTTATAAAATTACATCTCTATGATAGCCTTACTCAAATATTAACTGAGTAATAATATTTTATAAAAGATATATTATGTATAAAGATGAAATATTGCAATATTTATGGTAATCGTTATTACTATCATGCACATATCAAATTTCAAGTATTAATATTTAAGAGAAAATTGTACTTAAATGATGTCCATCATTTATGGTCATAACCTCAAGAGGAAAGGCTTTTAGTGACCTTTTTTATATTGATATTATTTTTCTATTTTGTTGGTTAAGTTTGTTGACAAAATTGAGTAATGTGAAAAAAAAAATATTACTAAAGAAATGTAACTTTCTCCCCATATTAAAATTTTGAATGTATTTTGAATTTTTTCAATGAAATCTGGTCATTTTAGTCTCAAAAAAAATAACTCTATGACAATCTGCATCATTTTAAAAGCACTTGACCACTCTTCTTTCAATTTATAATTATTTACTAAAAAGGTTTAATTTAGTAATATTAATTCTATTTTACAATTTTGTATACTATATAACATGATACACACGTGCAACGCACGTGCCATAAAACTAGTAGAGATAAAAACATCAATCACATTAACACATATAAATAAAATAAACTAAGAAAAATGAGGTGATTAATAGTTGTGCTAGACTTTAATTGAAGGAAAGAATGTCCTCCATTATTCGATGTCTGAACAACGTGCCACGGGGAAAGAATAAAGATGTGCGGACTTCATGTATAGGATATTCAAGCTCCATGTGACAATGGTATCGTTGAGTGTCATAAGAGGACTCTTCGGCTCCGACATTCGTGCAAAACCGAGGAAAAAAAGATGCAGTAGATAGAACAATAACTTGACTCTTTAATAAGAAAACTCGACTTCTAACTTAAAATTGATCCTTTAACTCCAAGTTTCCTGGAAACGATTCTTTGATCTAGCATCGATGAAATCCAACTCATGCTATCTAATATACACATTAAAGAAAGAAAAAACATGAAAGAGTAAACTTAATGAAAAATCCAGCCTATATCAACTTAAGTATTTCATAACTTTTGAGAATCCAACTCATAAACCATTTATACATTTAGACAAAACAAGCAACAAGTAAAATTAAATGAAGATTAAGAAAGTGACTTTGGTCATAACACTTTTAGGCAAAACAAATACGAAATAACTGAAACAAGGTTTCTAAGCCTATGAATAACATTATTAACTAACACTCAGCATACTTAAAAAGAGACAAGTAGGATGAACTTCAATAAACATGTTACATGTATTTAGTGAGGTGGAATATATCTGTCATAACAGCATAATATGTAAGCAGAGCTAGAGACGGAATAAAATAGACCTGATCTACACGTATTTTTATCTAAGAAAAATAATGATAATCCTTTTAAAAGAACAATAAACTACAAATTCCTTACTATTATAAAGTGACCAGATGAATATTTAACTTAAAAAAAGAAAAAACAACAACAATAACAACTAAAATCATGTAAATATGTAATCCTAAAGCCAACAATTCTTACTTCAGATTTCTACATGACTCGTGATAATATAAATAGTTTTAAAAATATCATCGTTATTATGGCGAAAGTCAGTTATCATGGCTGAAGTAGCAGAGATCATTTTTATATACATAGCCTTCTCCAAATCAGGGCCGATTCAACAAGATTGGGGACCTAAAGCCAAATCTTAAAGAGGGGCCCTAATATTTTTTTTAAATTCTTTTTTTTTTTAAATCATCATACATACTTTTATTTAAAATCTACTTTTCTAGCCTTTTTAGATGCAAAGTTATTAATTATGGTTTTATAATTGATTTGTTTTAGTAATTCCTTTTCAATTGATAATATAGTTAATACATTCCATCACTCTTGAGACATTGTTGATTTAGATAAGATTTTATCAATTTTAGTTTCGAAAAACTTCTTTCGACTGAGGCAACAATTACATGAATTATTCTATAAGCAATACTTTTTTTATTCAGAATTTTTATTATTTGTTAAAAATCTATCAAGGACTCCTTTTTGGGATTTATTTAATTCTTCAAGTTTTCTCTTTTTCTCTCTTTTTGTCAAACCGAAATCATATTTTCTAGTTGACATATTTAATTTGAATAATATTAATAATAACTAAAACAAAAATATATATACTTATGAACTAAGAATATCAACAATAACATATTTTCAAGAAAAACTATAAACTAAAGTTAGAATAATAAAATCTGACTCATGAATTTGATAAGTTGATAAAACAATATCGAAATAGCGTAGTGTTCCTTCAATATAATGATTGCTTGTTGCACATCTTGAGATTTTGAAGAAGACATCCAAAAGCAAATTTTGTTCTTTTGTAACTTGTAAGCAACAATAAAACAAAAAAAATAGTAGGAGAGAGTTCAATATTGAGAATAAAAATAATAAAATAGAGAATAAAAAATATGAGTATAAGGTAAATAATAATATATGGTCAGACTTTTAGGAGATAAATAAGACAACACAATTTCCCACTTAAGGAAATTATTCCCAAAAAATGTTTTATTCCCTTAAAAAGTGGGAAAACTAACGGTCATTTTTTTATTTTTTTTATACTTCTTACATGTTTTTTTTTAAAAATAAAATAAAAGTACATATAATTTTTTTAATAATATATATAAGTATTTTAAAAAAAATAATTGGGGGCCCCCAAAAATATGGGCCCCCAAGCGATGGTTTTAGTGGCCTAGTGGTTAAGACGGCCCTGCTCCAAATAAGTATCACATTTTAACACAGTATAATGAAGAAACAAAAAGAACGGACATTTTAACACAGTACTGAAGAAACAGAGAGAGTGGGAGGTGAATAACACCTGTTGCGGGGCAATGAACCGAGGTCGTCGTCTTTGAATCTACTCTCTCGATATGAACAGATTCGGACTTCAAACTAAATGAGTTTTTAAAAAAAAGTAAACAAAAAATGCAAGAGTTCCAATAAGGATAATGGTAGCTAAATGCTATGTATAAGTTTGACCTTATACGGTGATGTTCTTGTGAGTATCTCTGCCCCCTTTCGTTGAAGATATTAGGTCGTATTTATTGGAGATGAAAGCTGAAATTTTGGGCGGGATTTGAAAGGTTTGGTTGAGTCAAAAGACCCGTTTGAAATTTGAAAGAAAAGGCTGTTGAATCTGCTTTCATTAGAGCTTTAAAAGTTCTTTGGCCTCATGTGCTTATCGAATCCTTGAAGGTGAGAAGGTTGTCAAGGCTTGCACGAAAATGGAATGGTCAAAATCTGCCATTGTTGACAAGCTGAGTTTATGCACGCAAATGGAAGAGGGAGAAAATTGACGTTGTAGCGGCTGATACAGCTACGTTGAGCGTAATGGACCTGTTCTCTTAGTTGGGCTACTACATTGGACCAAGAATTTGGATGTAAATCTGATGGCCTTTTCCTTTCTTTAAAATTGATTCTTTTGGGCTTTTAAATTTAATAACTAGTATAATAATATAGTGAAATTTTTTATAAATGACATGGACTAATAATTTCAAGTTATTACCGTATAATAATTCTTTGAAGTTGTAACAATAAAAAATTGCAGGTTCTAACATTTTATTAAAATAAAAAATGCTTAAAATAATAATGAAAATAGATTATTATTTTTAGAAAAAGAACAAAAGGTAAAGAATGGATATAGTTATAGTAATAAATTTGAATCCATCAATGATAATTAATATTTTTCATAAAATTAGGAGATTTAAAACAAAAGAGGAATATTTGTTTTCCTTTTTCAACTTAAATCAGTTAAAAAACTAGTAAAAAATAATTTGGTTGGAAAAAATATAAGGTAAAAAAACGGATATGTTAGTACTAATTAATTTTGAATTATAATTAATATGTGCCATAAAATTGGGAGATTCATAAAAAAAAAAATTGTTTTCCTTTTTTTAACTCAAATCAGTTAAATTTCATTCAAAAACAGATTATTATTTTTCAAACGTTTGTCTCTCCTCTCAATTTTTTCTGTCAGTCACAACTAGTTCCAGTTGATTTTTATTCAATAATTTTCATTTGTGTTTTGTGTTGTAATGGACGGCTTCTTATCAATATTAATAAAGTATGGTGGTAGATGGGATCCTTCGGGTTGGTGTTCTTTGCGATTTTTTATTTGTATTGTTATACAACTCAAAACGTAAAAAATAAAATAAGAACAATGATACTGGAAGGAAGTTTTCATATTTTGGTTGTGTATAATAGAATTTAATTGTGACGCTTTTGGTATGAACGCTCATTTTTTTAGATTACATAATATTTGTTTGAAAACGGAAAAGATTTTGGTATGAATTTTTTTCTTAATTAATGGTTTTTGGTAAAAAATAAATTACATAAAATCTATTTCTTATTGGTATACTGGTCATACCACTTTTTTGTACAATTTTGGACTTATATTTGAATGAATCATGTATACTGGTAACTTAAAAAATTATTCAGATTTTTTTTATGTATAATAGTTTTAATTATGGCGTATGAACATTACAAAAAATTTGTTTGAAATTGGTATAGATTTTGGTATGAACATTCACTTTTTTTTATGTTTCTGGTTAAAAAAATTACATATTTTTTTAAAAAAATTGGTATACTGTTTATACCATGTTAGTATGATTTTGGCATTATATTGGAATGAATTTCTTATATTGTTTATCTAATAAATGACAATTAATTGTTAGAAGTATTATTAATTTTTTGGTATGATTCTGGTATAAAAATGGACGTAAATTTTGTATGAAATTGGTACTCCCTCCGTCCCATATTATATTTCACCTTTTCCATTTGCACTTGCATTAAGAAATGAGGTAATTTTACCCTTATGCCCTTATTTAATGTTTGCTTAAGACAACTTTGTAATAAATGATGAATATGTTAGATTTCAAAAATATAAATGCATTCAGATGACTCTTTAAATTTTAGAGTTTATTTTCTGGAGCCAAATTTTTTCACCAATTGATCGAAAAAAAATTAAAAATCAAATTTTTCCCACCTCAATTTTCCTATATATTTTTTGTAAAATATTTTTTTATATTTTTATATATAAATTCTTAAAGCAAACATGACAACATCACAAAATATTCAAATTCCATTACTTCAAATTTATCTAAATTTTTCTGTTGAATCTGATGTTATTGATAATGAAATTAGACGACAAATGAATTTTAGTTCTAGTTCGACAAATCATTTGTTTTTTTATTTAAACACCGAGGCGCATATTGAAGAAGATTCGAATACAAATGATGTTATTTTTAATTTGTTTGTTGATATTTTTTTCAAAATCAGATTTTATAGAATAAGTAGTGAATAAAGAAAGTAGTTAATTAATTAATGAAGTACTCTCCCAATGACCTCCTTTCTATTTAAATCTATTTAAAAAGAAAATGACTCAGATGGAAAAATTACGATAGAAATAAAGCTTGGAAATTAATTACTTGTAAATTTCCTAGGTTAGTCAAAGTAAATACATTTTCAAGATTAATTAATTAATCTATCAAGGGTATAATGGGCAAAAAATGGTAATTTATGCATAAATTTTATAAAATGACATATATTGTGGTCCAGCTATTTTTAGAAAGGGATGACGTATAAAATGGGATGGAGAGAGTATAATAGTAAGATCAATTTTGTATGAAAATTTATAGTTTTTATGGCGCGAATCCGGTATGATTCAATTTCTATTTTTGGCAATATATTGGTTGGAATTGTGCATAATAGTGGGATGAAATTGGTATACTGTTTATTTAATAAAATATAATTACTAGTTATAAATTGTATGATTTGATATTTTTTTTGCATGAATCTGGTATGAATCAGTGTTTACTTTTGGCATGAAATAGGTATAAAACGTATGCATAAAAATGGTATGAAATTCGTATACTGATATAACATATGTATAAAAGTTATTTGTACTTTTGTATCCTGTAATACTGACACAATAATTAATGATGGAACAGGAAAATATTCAATTTAAAAAGTGTCGGAGCATAAATTATTGTGGCCTAGCTCAAAAGGAATTGTAGGAAGACCACAACTTGAACGTTGGAAAGGGCTTGCTGATGTGAAGTTCAAGAGATCTAAGGTTAGTACAATACATGTCGTCTAGAGGGACACAACAGGAAGACATGTTCAAATTACCCTGCTGGAAAAAAAAAGACATAATTTATTTTTATTTTGATTTGGTTATTTATTGTGACAAAGTCATGTTTTTGATTTATTTTGTATTTTAATTAATGAATTATAATTTCATAACATTTATTATGTGTACTAGCCAACCTAAAAGTAGTTAATGTTGTATCCAATTAGTATATATTTGGTATCGAACTGATATTCCATTGGAAAAGTTGAAAAAAAAAACATGAAATTGAGATATCAAATGAATTAGCCAACCTAAAACTAGTTAATGGTGTACTCAATTAGCATACATTTGGTATCTAACTGTATCCAATTGGAAAAATTAAAAAAAAAAACGTAATTGAGATTTCAACTAAATTAGTCAGCCTAAAACTAGTAATAGAAAAACAAAGACGTAATTGAGATTTCAACCAAATTAGCTAACATAAAACTAGTTATTGTTGTATCCAATGGTATCTATTTGGTATCCAATTGGAAAAATAGAAAAAGTAAGATGTAGTTGAGATTTCAACCAAATTAGTCAACCTAAACTAGTTAATTGTATCCAATTGATATCCATCTAGAAAACTTAAGTGTAACTATGTATACAGTTGTCCTATAAAAGGAATCTCAAAATATTTTAATTTTTACAATGTTTATGATGTGTTTTTCAAAATTAAAAATCCAATATAATTCAATTTGTATACACTTGGTATCTAACTTGAAAATTTAAGACAAAGGCTAAAAATAAAAATGTATGAAGTTGGTATTCAACTGAATGTGGAAAGAATAAATCTGATAATGTAAAATAGTGCATATTATATATTGTTGTAAAAAACTGTAGCAAAAATAAATATACATCATCTAAAAATTTAAAAACGTGTAATAATTAAAAGTCTAAGCTACAGTCAACTATCTCAAAAAAAAAATCATGGCCTTCGTGTAGGATAATTGGTAGTATCCGGAGCATGTTCTTTTGCTACGCGGGGTCCATCAAATTTGCTAGCAACAACTCCAGTTACTTCACTCTCAATAATTGCGCCATCAACATTCCTGCCTTTTCCATACTGCCATAGGATTGTGGCGTATATACCTTTGACGATGGTACTTTGCATCGATATTAATGGGATCCATATTAAAAACTCTATTGCTAATATATTCAGTGAATAGACATGTGTACATACCACAATCACTGAAACAACATTGAAGGAAAAAAAATTTGAGAAAGAAAATGAATTAATTATTATGAACAAATCACAAAAAGATAGAAATACATATAAATTTTATCCCCATTTCACCAACTTCAATCGGAAAACAATTTAAATACAATTGTGGAAAATCATACTAGATTTATACAAACTTCATGTCAATGCACAAATATATTAATACAAAATCATACCAACTATATAGTATATCAATTTCATGTCAAAAATATACTCAATCTAATCATATACAACTTTATTGTGCTTTGTTTCTTCTTGGGAGTGGTAACACTCTTGTTCGCCGAATTTGCATTCCTGTTGGTCAGCGGCGTTTGAGTCAAGATGTTAAAAGATGGAGCCTCACTTTCAACATTAAAAACTCCTTCTAACGAATCCGGAACTCTTTCTAAGTGTATGCTGATGTTTTTTATTCTTCTACATGTTTTTTGTCAACCTAAACTCTTTATTCTTTGTATTGTTTAGAAGATTTGTCCTTCTTTTGAGTGTGCAAAGAAGAAGATTGAAGATGATGAGAGAGAAAGATTTACTATTTCTTCTTTTGAATGTACAAAGAAACAGAATGATGATGATGAGAGAGAAAGATCTACCATTTGAGTAAAGGTTGAACGTGTGGGTGGGGGTACTGGTTTGGCGTGTGAGTAAGAAAGAAATGTGTTAGTGGAGGTGGGTGGTTGATGTGTGAACATTAAAAAATCCCTAAAAAGGTGTAATATTACGTGTGAAAGGTAAAAAAATCCCTAAGAAGGTGTAATAGATAATTACCATTGATTCTCTCTTATTAATTTTACTTATCTCACCTATTAATTATATATAATTATAAAAGACTAATTATTTAATAAAGTGAAATTAATTGATTTATAAATAAGAAATGATATGTTATAACTTGCAATTAAAATGTTATAAGTAGTAATATTTTAAAAGTAGATCTAAAACCTGTAATATTACTCCTTAAGTAGATGTGTGGGGTGATTTTTCCTATAATATATATTATGTAAAAAAGTTTAATCAGTAAGAAACTTGAAATAATGTAATGACAATTATTTTGAAAAAGACGACAATAAGTAATAGTAGTAATGTTGATAAAAAAAAAATATAATTTTAAAAATAGTGAAGATGATGATCATACAACTAATAAAAATTAATGTAATAGTGATAATAGTATCTAAAAGATAATTACGATAGCGTTAGTAATAAATCGAAATAGTCGTGAAATACAAAATATTTGACTTATCAATATTTTGAAAGCTCAATAGAATGAGTTATAAGAAAGAAAAGACAAAATTGGGTGTCAACAGCTTGCCTTTCTTTGATCGGAGACGATGAAAGAGTTTTCGGGAAAAGAAGTTGACTTAGTAGCCGATTTTGTCTTGGTCAATAAATATAGGTAGGGGAAGAGTTTGACAAAAGTGACACTAGAGGATTTTTAGCCTCAAGGGATCATGTAAAGAGTTAATTGAGTTGAGATGTAGAGGTGGTTATGAAATAGGTGATTTTTTGCCTTGAGGGATCATGTAAAGAGTTAATTTAGCCTCGAGGGATCACGTGTTCGCGAAACGTAGGTGTAGATGAGTTCGAGAGTAGATCCTTGACCTTTCCTAGCGAGTTTGATATTCCTCTTCAGCAAATTTGCCCCAGTTCACTGCTAAGAGATAGTTCCACGTTGTGTTGCATCTTTGGTTGATTTAGATTGTTTTTCTTGAAACTCATGTTAAATTTTTCATCAAAGTTAGGGATAAAACTTGAGTTTAAGAATGTATAAATGAATAAAATGGTAATATATATATGTGTGAGAATAAGAATGAAGTCGTGTGACTTATGAGATGACAAAGGTGTGTGGCCAAATGTTGTCTCTAGTTATCTCTAAAGACTTGATAAATAAAGATGTCTCTGATTGTCTACTAAGACTTGATGTTGAGAGTTGAAGTCGTCTAGCTTATGATGATAGAGTCGTATGACCAATTGGTGTCTCCAGTTGTCCTCAGAGACATATTGACAAATGACGTCTTTGGTTGTTTTTCAGAGAATTGATGATGAATGATGTATGTAAAGTTTAAGATAAAGTAGTTAAAGTAGGTAAAGTAGATTAAAGTAATTGGTAAAGTAGTGAATAAATTAAGAATTTAGCCGTCTGGATTATGCAGATGATGTGATAATGTCTCTGGTTGTCTTTGGAAACTCGAATGATACATGAGTTCACCGGTTGTCTTCTGGGACTTGAATGATAAATGAGGCCTCCGGTTTTCTTCGGGGTCTTATGTCTGTAAAAAGGGTAATGTTGTGGATGACATCATAAAGTATGAGTTTAATATGTGTGTGTATCCTATTTTTGGGTGGATGAACCCAAATGTGTGTATATCCTATTTTAGGGTGGATAAACCCGTCTTGTCCTATTTTAGGATGGACAAACCCATGGTTCCTATTTTATGGTGGATTGACCCGTATCTTATATTAGGGTGGATGGACCCGTGTCCTTTTTAGGGTGGACGAACCTGTGTTCTATTTTAGGGCGGACTAACCCAATGTATCCTATTTTAGGGTGGACGAACCAATGTCCTATTTTAGGATGGACAAACCCAATATGTTTACCTATCAGGGTCATGATCGGTGTGTCGTTTATGTTTAGTCTGATGATGGTGAAAAAGTAATTGATAAGATTCAAACTTTCCGAGATGCACGGTGGGTTTACCCACTTGAAACACTATGGATCAGAGTATATATGAATTCAACTTGAGTGAAATGCAACCTTCAGTCATCAACCTTTAACTACATCTGCCTGGAAAACATTTAGGTACACATATTTATGCATAAAAACACATTTCCTTCAAAATAATAATTATAATGCTGACAATACAAATGCTAACTCTAAAAGAACTCCAAATATTTTATTGGAAAAAGAAAAAATTGCAAAATATCATCACCTGGTATGGTGTCAAGCCAACAATGTTGACCGAGTATTTCAGGATGTGCTCAATTGACACTGAAGCACATGCATACCTTTATAGAGAATTCCCCAAGTATTATGTTTGGAATTCCAAAGTAAAGTCTTGAACAAAAAGGAAACCAAGATCTGTAATTGGTCATTGTTTGGAAAGTATGGGCAAGAATATAGACATATATGACCTTCCTCAAATAGATCACCATTTGCTCGAACTTGTCCCATCAAAATGTAGAGAAATAAATGAAGAAATGTCTGTGAAAATATCTACGGAAGATTTGCCTGCAGAGTCAAAATTAAATCCAGAACAAGAGCAGGCTTTTTCAAAAATAGTGCAAACATTTGATACTTTAAAAGTTGGAATATTCTTCGTCGATGGATCTGGGGAACTGGGAAAACATATTTATGTCGTGCATTGCTTGCCAGTGTTAGGTCAAGAGGTACGATAGCTTTCATAACAACAGCCAGTGGCATAACAACTTCAATTTTACAAGGACATACATAACACACTCGAGATTAGAGATCCTCTGCAAACAAATGAATCAACTATGAAAAATATGCCAAAGCACAGTGGTGCTGCCAAATTGATTAGAAAAGCGAAAGTGATTATATAGAAGTAAGCACCAATGGCCAAGAGACAAATAATAGAAACAGTCAATAGGAGCTTTAGGGACATATTGGACATCGATAAACCGTTTGGTGAGAAGGTCATGATTTTTTAGGTGATTTTCGGCAAGTGTTACCAGTAGTTCTAAAATCAACTAGCAGAAATTGTTAATGCAAGCTTTGTGAAATCATATCTCGGGCTTTTGATGGAAAATATTCAATTTACTAGAAATATGAGAGCAAGAACAGATCAATCATTCAGTGAGTTCTTACTTCGTGTGGGTAACAAAGATGAATAAACAATAAGAGACAATTTACTCCTTCTTCCAGAATAGTTGACTGTCAAGCATTGTTAGGATGCAATTTCAGAAGAATCTATAATAAAAGAGATATTTCCAAGCCTACAAGAAAATGTTACTACGGCAAAATATGTCACCGAACGAGCTATCTTAGCAAGCATAATTGCGCATGTGGATAATCTTAATGACAAGTTAATATCCCTGTTCCAGGTGAAGTCAAGATATTTAATAGCTTTGACTCAGTAGAAGTTGACACCAACAAGTATTATCAAAAAGAATATCTAAATACTTTAACACTAAACAGTCTCCTGCCACAAAGGTATTCAAAAAAATACATTACGAATTACAATCATGAAGAGGCGGTAAAAAATCAATATGGCTTACTTTGACATATATTATTAAATTCAAGTTAGAATTAAAGGAAAATGCACCCATCATGCTGCTAAGGAGTTTAGACCATTCGAATGGCTTATGCAATGGCATCAGAATGATATGTAGAGGCTTTGCCAAGAATGTCGTGCATGCACAAATATCAAGTGCTCATTGTGCAATGAAACATGTGTTTCTTCCCAGAATTCAAATTTCACAACTAGAAAATTAAGGGTATCCATTCAAATTAATTCGAAAGCAATTTCCAGTACGACTTAACTTTACAATGACAATAAATAAATCGCAAGATCAAACTGTAACACCTAAAAAATATGAACTAATATTGAATCATAGAGAGAGGGGCGAACCACGGAGGGGTCCACGGGTCGTGAAGAGGACCACGACCCGTCACCCTGTCCATAGTTATGCACCCAACAAAAGGTGAAAAACCACGGACAACTAGACGGTCTATGGAGCTTCACACGAGCTGTGAAGTGTCTCCTGAATAAGACTTCTTAGACTTTGAGGTTTGTGTCAACTTCAAACGATCATATATTTTAGCACAAAATGAATTAGGTGGCCCATGACCTATCAAATTAAAAGTCAACACAACTAAGTTTGCCTAATTCCTAGCTCGAAGTAAAAAGTTATGCCTGAAATAGTGAAGCCCTGTCGGGCAGAGCATCTTCACGACCCACTTGACGGACTGTGGTGCTATAGACAGCCCGTGAAGCCTGTCTTGAAGTCACTTTGTCAGCTTTAAAAGTTAGGTCGCATTGGTTTTTTCTCCTATGCACTTGATACTTAAACTACGTCGTTTTACTCAGTCTAAGCCTAATAATCTAGTCAGAAACTACCCAGAACCCTCATTCTCCTAAAATCATCTAACTTAGAACGAAAAGAAGAGAAAACAGGTGATAGTTTTCCCAAGAAAAAACATAGGTCTTCTTCAAGTTCAACCCTTTGGATTTCTCCATAGTTTTCATCACCAGGTATGTGGGATTTCACTAGTGGGTTCCTTTCACCCATTAGGTCCCTAGAATTCAATCAAATCTTCAATTTCTCATAAATTGTTCAAGCCTAGGGCTTCCAAAGACTTGGGAATTCACTATGACTTTAGCTGCTATAGTTCCACGATTCTAAATAACATGTTTCTTGGAAAATTTACATAGTTCCATGTATAGAATTTAGAACCCTAGCTTGTATTAATTATCAGTACTCATGAATTATACTTTCTAGGCAAATCAGTCAGAAAATCATGCTTCAGAACTCGAATGCCATATCTTTCAGTATATTTACGTTGCATCTTCAGATAGCATGTCACTGTTTTGAGTTACTCAGTATTTCAGTTGCATTTTAGCTATACACATTGTCGCACCCTATTTCGAACCAGCTAAAACAGTTCACAACATAATATGACTGTCACTCTGTTTTTGGAAAAAAATGTTTTGTTTGTTTTAGAGTCGCCACCTAAATTTTAAGGAGAATATTAGGAAAACTATTTTTTGTATGTAAATGTAAACTCTGTTTTAATCTGCGAAACCAGTGAAATTTTGAGTAAGGGTTTTGGTTACTCGAGGGGAAGGTATTAAGCATCCCTCAGAGCCTATCTCAATATAGTCCTTAAACTCAATTTAGGAAAATATAATTAGGAAAACTTGTTTATTTATTTTCTTTAAAATCAATGGTAAGTAAATTTTATTAGTTTAAGAAAGGAGTAAAATACAAGGTACGACATATATATGTCCATTACATAAAATTAATATTAGTATGTTTATCATACGACAAATAAATAAATGTACTAAAAAATGTGTGACAATCTTATATGTAAAAAATAAAATAAAAAAATATAGAGGTGTCTTATATAAATGTATCAAAAATAAATGTTGATCAAAGGATATAGAAAATTTGTTATTTTATTTATATATAGAATTAAGACGTAAAGAAAATAATATGAGATAATAGCCGAGTGCAAATATGTAGTAAAATAATGCGTATATTAAAGTGTAGAAATTTATATAAAAAAGGTAACATTTGTAAAAGTGATAGTAGACATAGTAAAGTGTAATCAAATAATAAGCGACGTATAGAGAAAACAAAAAAATATATAGAATTTTGTACCTTTCTGCGTATGACATATATATGCATGTACCTTGTATTTTGAACTTGTTGGCATATCTAAAAGCTTGAAATAACATGTTAAGAAAAAAATGTTTTAGCAATATTTGATGTGGAAAGTGACAATAACAAATATATTTTTCCATAGAGGGGGTGAATTAAAGAATATAAAATAGGCTTAGCTATCGATACTTATCCTAGAGTTATATTTATTTTGTTAATAGAATATATGGGCCTACTTCCCTATTTTTTTTTTTTTTAAAAAAGAATATTTCTAAAAGGTAATAACTCTAGCCTTATGTATTTCTAAAGAAAACTAGTTTCAAATTCATTTGGGAGTTTTAAATGAAAAAAGTTTTCCTTGACATAAGGTCCTAAGTGAGATTTGATAAATAAAGCTATTTTGGTCCTTTTAAAACAACGTTTCTTCTTTCTTTTGAAGGTAGTATTTTCAAGCACTTTTAGACTCGAACTACTGAAACTTTTAAACTCTCAAAATAGTGGTTGGTTCCAAAAATGTATACTTTTAGATCCCACAAAATGGTGTACAAAAACTAAGGAAAGACTGCATAGTTTACACTAAAAAATCTGTTTTGTAGAGCATATTAAAGGCTATGTTTTGACCTTCCAAAAAGCCTACATTGTTCAAGTTAAAATCTGCACTTTTAATGCTAAAAATCTGCTTGGTAGAGTGTGTGAAATTCTGCATTTTCGCACTATAAATCTGTAATTTTTTAAGCTGAAAATCTGCATTTTTTTAACCTCAAAAATCTGCATTTTTTAAAGTTCAAATTACTCCCCCTCAAGGTTCTCAAAATCTGCAATTTTCAAACTAACAACTGCACTTCAAAGCTCACAAAAGGGGTTGTGTTTGGGCCTCAGAAAACTTGCGTTTTTTACACTTAAATTCCTCCTCTTTTGAGCTCAAAATTCAGCATTTACGAGCTCAAAACACTGTACTTTTGAGAAATAAAAATGCACTTTTTGGCTTCTACTAAAGCTTCCAAATCGGCAATAAATATCTAAGAAATCTTTTCAAAAGAAGACCCCTTTGTAAAAATTATCTTTTCTGTAACTCAAAAGAAAAAGTTAAGCAAGGTAACTACGAACTAATTAGCAAGTTTTACCCCTCTTAAGCACACATAAGCCACAAAAAAAGGCGAGCGATCTAACTTTGTTGTTACTAATTGGTTTCTACGAATCCGGTCATAGAACAATAACCCAAGAAAAATATATAAGTAAATGAGTTAGTAACAATATATGTATATATAGACAAGTCGATGTAAAAAGGAAGGTGAGGAACTGAAGATTTTAGACTCCTATTCCTTATGGGCCGATAATTGTAAGCCCGGCTCTATGACGGAACCGATGACGAAAATAGAAAGACAAAAGATGAAAGGTTCTCAAACTATTGTTCTTGAAGTGTATTGTCCTTATGTTCTTTACTCTCTATTGCTTGGATATTTTCAACTCCTTGTTGGATGATTTTTGCTCGTTTTATGGATCTCTTTGCCCGTTTTTCTAATTTTTTGAATGAGGACCGAAGTCCTCCTTTTATAGGCGATTTGGGCTCCAAGAATTCAAATTTGAATTCTTGGAAACGCAACTCTCAGAGGAATAAAGCAAAGAAATCATGAAGGGGAAGAAAAAATTGACCTTTTCAGGTCGATTTGAGAGGGTTGAATGACTGATGGGGCATTTTTCCGGCAGCCCGGAGTGGTCTATCTGACAGAGGGGATGGGGGATCACGTGAGGCGGTGAGGAGACATCGATGGGAGAGGAGCCTGGAGTGTATGTGGGCGGCGATGCTAGCGTAGATGGAGGAGGAGCTTGGGGGCTATGGAGAAGACGTTTTGGGGAAGAGACCAGTCTGGGAAAGGAAAAGTCTTTTTCTGAAGAAAGAAGAAGAAGATGCAGCGTTGGGTCTAGTCTGGGAAAGGCGAAAAGTCTTTGGTTTGATCTCAAACGTCCGATCATTTGATCGGACGGTTCATAAAATAAAGGGTTTTAAAAAAGAAAATTAATAATATATATATATATATAAA
The DNA here is from genome assembly GCF_000226075.1 of Solanum tuberosum. Lineage (NCBI taxonomy): Eukaryota > Viridiplantae > Streptophyta > Magnoliopsida > Solanales > Solanaceae > Solanum > Solanum tuberosum. The sequence goes on along the minus strand of NW_006238948.1, from coordinate 2,223,764 downwards.
GTTGAATTAATTAAAGCTGTTGGATTAAATCGGATGGTTGAGATCGAATATGAAGAAGCACAATCCATGTTGCTTCTTATGTGGCATGCGTGGATTGGCCGAATTAAAATTACTTGGATTGCCAAATTTGCTCAAATTAACTCCATTTAAATTATAACCTCTTCTTTATTAAATAGACATAGTTTATTAAATTAAACATAATAATTTTCGCAAGACTAGCTTATTTGTTAAAATTAGTGATTCTAAAAAATAAAATTAATATAAATTAGCAACTGATTAATTAATTAAGTCTTCCTAATTTTGAAAAATGTCGAAAATATTTATCGTTATAATAGAAATTATATTTAATTAGAAAAATCGAGTTAAATATTAAAAAACAATATTTATTTGATGTGAAATTAAAAAATGAGAAAGTAAGTAGTAATATTTATATAATATGTTTAATTTTTTTTTATAAAAATGGTATTTATGAAATAAATTTATCAAATAAAATAAATAATTAAAAATCTTTTTTTTCTACAAAAATTCATAGCATATATATATTTTATTATTTATATTTTTATTATTATTATTATTAAAATTTTGGTTAAACAAATGTGGAGAGCCAAAATTGGGAGTCAACAGCTTGCCCCTTTCTTTGTCCATGGAAGAGAGTAGAGAAGACGTGGACAAAGAAACATTGACACGATCCAATTTTAGGCGACCCACTAAAATACACCTTGAGCAAAACTCGGCAAGAAATGTTTATGGAGTTATGGCCGAACTCTGGCTTCTGAGTTGCCTAGGAACATAGCAATTTTTTTGTTAAAAAATTTACCCCAGCATCGAATTATGGTAATACAGAAATATTTTGGTGGTGAGGTTTGAAGAGATTGGCACGAATAAAGGGACGAGATATAGTTTTAAAGAACATGAATGAGAAATGCTCCGTAGCAATTTCTACTGGAGACTTATGGTAGATGGGTGATTTTTT
>NW_006238948.1:2180565-2222498 GCF_000226075.1 Solanum tuberosum | reverse complement strand
GGGGCTGTTGTAATGTAAAAGCCTGTATCCGGCTGTGTAAAGCTTGTAATGTAACATATTATTGTTAGCGTATGACAGCGTCGCTATGCTTGCATGCCCTCGGGCGGTGGAGCTTCAGTGACGTCGCTACGATGTTAGTCTTTGATTGGCGGAGTGTTGCTTATTTTTCTTATATACATGATTCGATTGGCGGAATTCGATCGATGTTTGCTATGTATAGCCTCCGGTTGGCAGAGTTCGACTATGTTTGCTATGTACAGCCTCCGATCGGTGGAGTTATTGATGAGGTTACATTACAAACTCCATTTGGTGGAGTTATTTTGACAGAAAGCTAATTATCTTATTTTCCTACGAGGATCCTCTTTTCTTCAGTATTTGATATGGATCTCGAGCGTACCTGCAAAAAATGAAATGTTATTAGATATAAGATGCGAATTGAAGTACATTCGGGAAATAAAGTAGGGAAAGTGTATTTTGGCTTATAATTGTAGAAGTCGAATGGCGCCTCCGGTCATGCCCCGAGACTTGATGTTATTTTCTTGATTCTTGTGTTCTTGCGCTCAAAGAAAAAAATTTAGTTTGGGAGGCGGTGTTGATTTGTATCGACTCGCAGACTGAAGCCTCGTCACTGGAATCTTTCGACATCTTCTTAGCCTGCACATAGTTTCTTAACCTAGAGACTTGGTAGATGGAAGAGTAGAAAAATCTTTTGAAAAGAATTAACTTGTTTTTTCTTTCTAGAAAATAAGTATGTTACTTATATATTAAGTATATATATATGTAGTAATTCTCCCGCATTTTTTAGATTATGACATGTTTCGAAGTCCATCGAGCTTTCCATTTTGTTGACTATATCCAACATAGTCTTCTTGTAGCTTTTACCCTCATGATGAAGCTATTCTAGCTCTTTTGCAGACACTGCAACGATCGAGATTCTTCATAATCTGACGTTATGCTAACTATGAGGAAGTGTTTCCTAAGGGTAAGAAAAAAAATTGGAAATTATGTAGTGCATTGATCGAGCCTGACTCAGGCTGCCTACGTATCCCCAAAGTAGGAATCAGATCGTAACGTAGTTCGAATACAAGTGGGAGAAATAGAAGTATGTAATGCATTGACCAAGATTGACTCAAGCTGCCTACGTATCCAAATGGAATCAGGTCGTAACGTAGTTCGAATACAATGAGTAAGTGAAAAAAGTATGCGAGGGGAAAAAGTAAGAAACATGCAATGCAATGATCGGGCCTGACTCAGGCTGCCTACGTATCCAAGTGGAATCAGGTCGTAACGTAGTTCGAATACAATGAGTAAGTGAAAAAAGTATGCGAGGGAAAAAGTAAGAAACATGCAATGCAATGATCGGGCCTGACTCAGGCTGCCTACGTATCCAAGAGGAATCAGGTCAGGACGTAGTTCAAATACAACATAGGAGAGTGAAAAATATGAAATGCAATGACCGGGCCTGACTCAGGCTGCCTACGTATCCAAGCGGAATCAGGTCAAGACGTGGTTCAAATACAAAGGAAAGTGAAAAATATGAAATACAAGGGACCAAATCCGACAAGGATTGCCTACGTATCCCACCGAGAGAATTCAGGTCGAGCGTAGTTCTGAATACATGGAAATGATGATATTAGGTTTTCTAAGGGAGATCGGATCCAATCTGGGCTACCTACGTACCCCGCCGTGGGAAGTCAGGTCTAGACGTAGTTTTGTTACATCAAAAATGCAAAAGTACAAGAAATAAGCACTAATCTTGAGGTCTTCAGATGTAGTATTTCTTGATGGCGTCTGAATTGATTGGCTTTGTGCTCACTCTGCCGTCCATTTCTGCTAAGATTACCGCTCCTCCAGAGAGTACTCTATGAACCATGTAGGGTCCTTGCCAATTTGGTGCAAATTTCCCTTTGGCTTCTTCTTGGTGAGGAAAGATCTTCGTCAATACTAACTTCCCCGGTGTGAACTGTCGAGGTTTAACTTTCTTGTTGAATGCTTTGGTCATTCTATTCTGATAGAGTTGTCCATGACAAACCGCGTCCATCCTCTTTTCATCGATGAGCATCAATTGTTCATGCCTGCTACGTATCCATTATGCATCATCCAGACTAGCCTCTTGGATAATACTTAAAGATGGTATTTCTACCTTGGCAGGTATTACTGCCTCCGAACCATAAACCAACATATAAGGAGTTGCCCCAGTTGATGTTCTGATCGTGGTGCGATAACCAAGTAAAGCATATGGTAGCTTCTCATGCCATTGCCTATGACTGTCCCCTGTTTTCTTTAAAATCTTCTTGATATTCTTATTTGCAGCCTCAACTGCCCCATTCATCTGTGGACGGTAAACCGTGGAATTTCGATGAGCAATCTTGAACCTTTCACAAGTTTCCTTCATAAGATCGTTGTTGAGGTTGGCTGCATGATCGGTTATGATTGATTCTGGAATTCCAAATCGACAAACTATGTTGTTGCGAACAAAGTCTGCCACTACCTTCTTAGTCACTGCCTTGTATGTCGAAGCTTCGACCCATTTTGTGAAATAATCAATAGCCACCAGGATGAAACAATGTCCATTTGACGCGGGAGGCTCTATGGGTCCAATAACATACATGCCCCAAGCAGCAAATGGCCAAGGGGAACCCATCACATTGAGCTCATTCGGTGGAACCCATATAAAGTCTCCATGCACCTGACACTGGTGACACTTTTGCACATACCGGATGCTATCTCTCTCCATGGTCATCCAAAAATATCCAGCTCTTAAAATCTTGTTTGCTAAAGTGAACCCATTCATGTGAGGTCCACATGTTCCTGCATGTATTTCTTCCAAAATCCTTGTCGCTTTTGCGGTGTCGACACACCTCAGCAATCCCAAATCTGAAGTTCTCCTATATAGGATTTCTCCGTTAAGGAAGAAATGATTGGCCATCCTCCTCAAAATCCGTTTCTGCTTGCTTGTAGCATTTTCAAGATATTCTTGTGCTTCTATCAATCTTCTGATGTCATAGTACCATGGTTTTCCATCCAGTTCCTCATCTACATGAAAACAGTATGCATGTTTATCATGTATCTCTATATCGATAGGGTCGATGTAATTCTTGTCTGGGTGTTGAATCATCGAGGACAATGTTGCCAAAGCATCGGCAAACTCATTTTGAGCTCGAGGGACATGCTTGAACTCAATCCTTGTGAATCTCCTACTCAACTCTTTTATGTAATGCAAATAAGGAAGGATCTTGACATTCTTAGTGGTCCATTCTCCTTGCACTTGATGAACCAACAAGTCGGAGTCTCCTATCACCAAGAGTTCTTTAATATTCATGTCTATGGCCATTCTGAGTCCGAGAATACAAGCTTCATATTCCACCATGTTATTAGTACAGTAGAACCTAATCTTGGCTGAGATTGGATAATACTGACCTGTTTTCGAAATTAAAACTGCTCATATTCCAACTCCTATAGAGTTTGATGTCCCATCAAAGAACATTCTCCATCCATCATACGATTCTGATATATCTTCTCCTACAAACAACACCTCTTCATCAGGGAAGTAGGTCATAAGTGTCTTGTAATCCTGGTCCACCGGATTTTCTGCGAGGTGATCAACCAAGGCTTGTCCTTTGATGGCCTTCTGTGTCACATACACAATATCAAACTCGCTCAATAAAATTTGTCACTTTGCCAGTTTACCCGTAGGCATGGGCTTCTGAAAGATGTACTTTAGTGGATCCATTCTTGAGATCAAGTACGTGGTGTATGCAGACAGGTAATGCCTAATTTTTTGCGCAATCCAAGTCAAAGCACAACATGTTCATTCCAACAAGGTGTATGTTGCCTCGTATGGTGTGAACTTCTTGCTCAAATAGTATATAGCTTGCTCTCTTCTACCCGTCTCATCATGCTTCCCCAATACACATCCAAATGCATTATCCATGACAGATAGATACAATAACAAAAGGCTTTCCAGGCTCTGGTGGGACCAATACTGGTGGGTTGGACAAGTATTCTTTGATTCTATCGAAAGCCCTTTGGCATTCCTCGGTCCATTTCGTGGCAACATGCTTCTTCAGTAACTTGAATATGGGTTCACAGATCACTGTGGATTGAGCTATGAACCGACTGATGTAATTCAGTCTTCCCAAGAAACTCATCACGTCCTTCCTGGTCTTGGGTGGAGGTAGCTCTTGGATTGCCTTTATCTTTGATGGATCCAACTCTATGCCTTTCCTGCTAACGATGAATCCCAATAATTTTCCCGCAGGTACTCCAAATTCACACTTTGCTGGATTCAACTTCAAATTATACTTACGCAACCTCTCAAAGAACTTTTGTAAGTCATTCAGGTGGTCTGAACTTCTTTTGGATTTGATAACGACGTCATCCACGTACATTTCAATTTCCTTGTGGATCATATCGTGAAAAAGGGTAGTCATGGCCCTTATGTAGGTTGCACCGGCATTTTTAGACCAAATGGCATTACTCTGTAGCAATACACTCCCCATGGAGTGATAAACACTGTCTTTTCTACATCATCTTTATCCATCTGGATTTGGTGATACCCTGCAAAGCAATCGACAAACGATTGCAACTCATGTTTTGCACAATTATCAATGAGTACATGAATATTTGGAAGAGGAAAATCATCCTTAGGACTGGCTCTGTTGAGATCTCGATAGTTCACACATATTCTGATCTTTCCATCCTTTTTTGGCACAGGCACAATATTGGCTATCCATGTGGGGTAATTTGTAACCCTTACAACGTTCGCCTCAATTTTCTTAGTTACCTCCTCCTTGATCGTTAAGTTCAAATATAGCTTGAATTTTCTTGTCTTTTGCTTAACAGGTAGACAAGTGGGATCAGTAGGTAATTTGTGCGAGACAATATCAGTGCTTAATCCTGGCATGTCATCATAAGACCAAGCAAATATGTCAACATACTTCTTAAGCAACTCTATTAACTCTTGCTTTCTTTCAGCCTCCAAATGTATGCTGACTCGTGTTTCCTTCACGATTTCCTCATCTCCTAAGTTGACAATCTTTGTTTCATCCATATTGGGTTTTTTCTAACTTTCAACTTGCTCGATCTCATGTGGTAGATTTTCCGGCATCATGCTTTCATAGTACTCTTTGTGATCTTGTTCATCGCTTTCACCTTGCTCGGTGGATTCGTTACATGTCATAACCGTTGAACGAGGATTTTTATTAATATGAGTGGTGAAAAGTGCAAAAGGTAAGTAAAGATAAATACATATTTAAAATAACGAGAAATTTTTTAAAGAAAATAAAGACTTTTTATTTCAAAGCATTCTAGCTTTTTAGAAGAGGCAAGCAACAAAAGATTAGGCATGATTCAAGCCTCAATTTGATCATGCAAATTTTAAAATTAAGACTACTTTTCCACACTACCAGGACTCTAGTTGAAATAGGGACGGGCTGTTGGTCCAATTCTGCAAGATTTCTCCAGGTTTGGCATCACGAATGGTCAACTTGTTGAGATTTATCCCTTCCTCTTCTCCAGCCATGGCCACGAACATATTTCCTATTCCTTCTACGATGTCATCAACGCCAACTTGATTTGGAATCAAAGATTGTTCTGGTACGAAGATTGTATCGCTTGACCCGCGATGGTCTCTTCCCGAGGCAGGCTCATATCCGAGTTTGTTGGTGCCTCTCTGATGCTTCAGCTGGATCGGCTCAACTATGCCATTGGACTTAGGTCCAAGTCCATTCTTAGGCTGATATCCATACTTCAACATCTCTAACGCAACCATTTTCACTGCACTTGACAACTTTGTATTACCTACCTCTGATTTCTCACTGACCCTTATAGCTTGCATAATTTCAAAAGTGTGAAAAGTGGCTCCATCTAACTCGTCAGCGACTGGGATAGAATTAACAGAAATGATGGGGTGACTGAGCTCTCCGTGGATGGTAACTTCTGTGCGATCCCACTCAAACTTTACACATTGGTGAAGAGTGGAAGGAACTGCTCTTGCCATGTGAACCCATGGTCTTCCCAACAACAGGTTGTAGTTGGATGATACATCCATCACTTGAAATAGGATGGGGAATTCGGTCGGCCTCACCTGCAATGTGAGATAGATCTCTCCAATGACACTTCTTTGCGCTCCATCAAAAGCTCGAACTTTCACATGACTTTCCCTTATCTCTTCCATATTAACACCTAAATCCCTCAAAGTGGTAAAAGGACAGATGTTGCATCCAGAACCACTATCAATTAGAACTCGAGTCACAAACTTATCACAACACTTGACTGCAATGTGAAGCACTTTGTTGTGCCCAGCCCCTTCTGCAGGCAACTCATCATCATGGAAATAAATATTGTTAGCTTCCACTATTCTTCTAATCGTTGAAGCTAAGGTTTCACTAGTGGTCTCTTTTGGAATATTCACTCCGTCTAACACTTCTATCAAAGCATTTTTATGAGCTTCAGAACTCATAAGTATAGACAAAATAGATATGTGGGTAGGCGTCTTCTTCAGCTGCTCTTCGACTGAATAGTTTTAGGCTGCATCTTCTTCCAAAATTATGCGGCTTCAGCATCGGTAACATTCTTCTTTGGATTATGTTCTTTTCCAAGAGCTCTTTCATTTGAATCATCCGGGGCATAACACCTCCCCGACCTGGTCATCCCTTGAGCTACGGCAGTGTCGATCATCTTGCCCTTGGCGTCCGCTCGATAGTTCCATGGGACTGTTTTGGTGTCATACTCAGGCTTTCTAGCAATTAGAGTGGTCACTACAACTCTTGGGAGATATGTTTGGATAGTCAGGGGTTCCTTTAGTTGAACAGTGATAACAGGTTGCGCCGAAGATGTCATGGCATCTGGTTCATCTATGTCTGGACAGTCAGGGCCCCCATATTCTTCATCAAAAGTAACCATGTTGACTTCCCGATTCTCATGGTTTGGCAAGGGGTTGTTGTTCACATTAGGAGGCGCTGGAGTGCATTTGATTACTCCTCTTCTGATCAAAGACTCGATCTGGTTCTTTAACCCATAACAATCTTATGTGTCGTGTCCTTGGATTCCCGAGTGGTAAGTGCATCGCTTGTTTCCATCAAAATTACGAGGGATTGGATCAAGAAGTTTTCCTTCAACTGGTTGCAACACTCCCGCTGTCCTCAACCTCTCAAACAATTGGGAGTAGGTTCGGCAATCGGTGTGTAAGTGCGAGCATTTCTAGGTGGATTATAGTGTGGTTGGGTATTATACACTGGGTATGGGACGTATGAAGCATGTGCAACAATTTGGGAATTATTGGGGTATCGGTGGGATGGTCCTCCTTGTTGGTAAGTAACAGCTGAAACATCCTCCCTTTTCTTTTTTATGCCGCCAATGGAACCTGATTGTATAGCCCTACTTGTGGCTTGCAATGCGACCATCGACTGAATCTTCCCAGATTTAACACTATCCTCTATAAAGTCTCCCATCTTGACCAGTTCTGCAAACTTCTGACCCATCATTGACATCATCTTGTCGAAGTAGACACCTTCTTGAGCTCGAATAAAGTACTTTGAGAGCTCACTCTCATCTAGTGGCAATTGCACCCTTGCGGCCTCAGTTCTCTAATGTCGTGCATATTTCTGGAAATTGTCAGATGGCTTCTTCTGTATGTTGACCAATGAGAATCTGTCAACAGTAATTTCAGTATTGAATCTGAAACGAGTCATGAAGTCCTCAGCCATTTCTTTCCAGTCACGCCATTTGCAAGGGTCTTGGCGGGTATACCAGGTCAATGCTTCTCCAGACAGACTCCGGATGAACAACTTCATCCTCAGCTTCTCATTTCTCCCTACACCGACTAACTTGTCACAGTATGCCCTTAAATGTGTGTGAGGATCACCTTTTCCATCGAACATGTCAAACTTCGGTGGTTTGTACCCTACCGGCATGTCAATGTCTGGGTGGATGCACAAGTCATCATAATCGAGACTCTCCGTTCCTCTAGTAACTTGTAATCTTTTCAATGCCTTTCTTAGACCCTGAAGCTGGGCATTTATTGATGCATCTTCTTTCAGCTGGGTATCTTTCTCCATTTCTGCATATTGATCGACCTGATACGGGACATTAACCATTGCTGGCATTGTGAAGGTAGGAGCTCCAGCGACATATATGTCGCACCCCATTTTTCGCAAAACGGACTTCCCTTTCGGATGCACGACCTAACAACTCTTTTGGGATTTTGATGGATTGAAGAGTCACCACCTAACGAATTAAGGCACGTTAGGGCACATATCTAACCTAACTAATCTAACTAAAGAGCAACGAACCAGAGATCAGGGTAAGGGTTCAAATTACCTCGAGGGGAAGGTGTTAGGCATTCCTCGAGGTCCACAAATGTGGGTCCCGACCGTATCTCATGCATTATATGTGAGGGTTACAAGTAGCATTTAAGGTCACTTCATTTATTGGTTATTTATTAAACATGATTGCTAGGTGATAATTAATATTAAACAATTAAGATCAATTTATTTATTTATCTAATTAATTAAGCATGCAAAAACTAGGTGATAACATAATTCTAAATAACTAACAAAAATAAAATTTAAAAGGAATAGCGAGAAGATAGAAAGCAGACAAATATATAATTAAATATCATTTTTTATTTAATTAAACTACTCCAAATAAATATAATTATAAAACAGATAAAGGGATAAAAGGAAAAGGAGACTCTGAAGGACTTTACGGATCAACACTCGACTTTCTTTATTTCGATAGGCTTCTCGTAGGGACAGACAAAACCAAGGTTTGTCGTTAAGACAGAGTCGATGTCATCATCTCCGTAGGGCCTAGACTACCCCTACCCCACCACCGCATGCTTTTCGTCTCTACAAGGTGCCTATCGTCCCCGCTTAAGGTCCAAGAATCATTGGACTGCTATTAGGATGGATTTAGACAAAGATAAAATATATGATTCCTAATAGGCCCACCTAGACACCAAGTCAAACAAATAGGACAACACTTAGCACGTAAATCTCATATTGGCCTCTAGGTTTTTTTTAGCATGCTAGCAAACACACATAAAGTGAAAGGTCTCATGCTTAAGTGTATGCATAGAAAAGCAAACACTCAATATAACAATAGATTAATTTTAAATGGACAAAAATATTACAAGTCAGGAAAAGCGTATTAGCGTATTAGACTGATTTAATTAGTAATTAATTTAAAATGGGGCACTTTATAATAATGTGAATGGGCAAAAATATTTAAAAGCAAAAAGCAAATTATTAATGCTGAAATTTATTTTTTATTTGCAACAACTTAGTTGTTGCAGAGTAACTGATTTTAATTTTAAAAAAATGCAGATAATATATTATTAATATATTTTTAGAGCAGTAGCAGATCTAGTAATTAATGCAGAAATGCTTAGTTTAAGGCGTAGCAGTTTAGTTGGTGCATAAAATAATTAGTAGCTGATTTTAAGTGGCAAAACGATTAATTACGATATAGGAAATTAATTATTTTATGCAAACGAAATCTGGACAGATTAGTTATTGATTTAAGCACAATTATCTTACCAGCATGATATTAAGGCAGAGTCGACTTTAAATGCAATTTATCTAAATGGGACAGAGTATAGCATGTAGGAAAATAATTAATTAATTTCAATACTTAATGACAACAAAATTATATTACATGATTGTTTAACAGTGGCAGGAATGCAACATAATTATTTAAATTATTTAACATGCTGAGACTATTAGATCCTACGAACGTGCTTTCTAAGTGTAAACATGCTGATTTATTAACTATAACAATCAAAGCGAATTTTACAGTTTAGACCAATTTCAGAATTTAATCAAACAATTACTACACTAATTTATTTATTAAACATGCAGTGAATAAATCCATTAATAAAACAGTCATGCAGAAAACAATATCTGAGCATCAACAAATGCCGAAAATAATCATGCATAAAATTTATCTTTAGTTATAGCATGCTGGAATATGTTGCAGAAATTAATTATATTGCAAAAATTATCGGCTATGCATAGATCTAATTCGATTACTTGACATGCAGGAAATTAATTGATGACGCCTATGAATATGATTTCTAACCCCCCCAAAAAAATCAATCAAATTATTTAAACCTTATAGGCATGATATCTAATTAAAAATCGATATTTTACTCTTAAATAATTATATAAAGGAGTTGGTTGAGTCAGATAAAACAAGGAGCAGACAAGATTATTTTAACGTTATAATTAAGAATGTGGTCATGCAAATCAAATGAATGCGTTATAACGGACAATTTAATTATCTAAACACATGGTCAACTTTGAACAACAAGATTAAATATGAGATTGATGGAAATAGTAGTTTTATTTTTTATTTATTTTAGATCTAAAGCGATATTACAAAGACTTGTTGATTTATTTTAGTATTAACATTAAAACAAGCGGCCAACATAGCAAATACTCATTTTAAATAACATAATAATATCGACAAGACTTTTCCTTTTATATTTCTACTCAGATTTAGGAGCATAGTAATTATTTTAAGTAGCCATGTTCACATAATTAGTTAATCAAAACACATTCACACGTAAGTACGTAAATAAAGTAAGAAAACAGTTAGCACATATACCCCCTCCCCCTTTAGACGATCCCCCCAAATTATATCGTATATATAGGAGAGTTAGAGAGTTATACAAATATTACAAACCGAAATAAAATCAACACTTAATAGACAATAATATCAAAAACGAATTAAAAATAAAACTCCATCCAAATGTATCCCGACCCAGGCGAACTCTTCATGTCTTGAACTTTTTCAAAATCCTATTAAAGCATACAATACATAATAATAATAATAATAATAATAATAATAATAATAATAATAATAATAATAATAATAATAATAATAATAATAATAATAATAATAATAATAATAATAATAAGATTAATCACTCAAATATAGGTAACACAAGCACATATAATTAATACAAAATGGTTCAAAGAGCATACATACTACATTGAGAGCAAATAGCAAATATTACGTCACACAGAAAGTGAAAGAAACTAACCAGTTAAGCAGTTAAAGAATAATCAGCAATGAAGACCCTTTGATCTAATACGACTCGAACACAGCAAAATAGTAAAGGGGGAATGCTCAAAGCTAAAACTCTTTTCTCTTATGAGTGGAGAGCCTTTTTCTAATTTAAAGTATTGTTTTTGATGGTTCAAGCGTGATCCCAAAGAATGAAAGTGGATTCTTTTTATAGTGAGGGGAGGGCATCACAATAAGGGAAACCCATAAATTAAGAGCAATTCTGAAAATTATTTCCTTAACCAAGAGATACAATCAACAAATTTTACCTTAAACGGATGGCTTTACTACCAAAAACAAAAAAAATAAACAACAATACACATTAATTAAGGTAAAGAAATCAATTAATAGGTCAGCATATTAATTATAATATTACTGTTATTTGAACACAATTAAGATATAATTATTTAAGGGAAGGAATAAAGTTTACAGCCTCAATCACATATCAATATTCACACTAAATTAAAATAACTTACCATAATAAGACAGTGAGCAAATTGGTAAGAAGATAAAATTGAATGGGTAAGTAGCCAATTCAGCAATCAGTGGAATCACTCAAAACAGAAAATTTAAACAACATCATCAATAATATTGCTAAGTTAATGCCGACAATTGTTAAGACGTCAACTAAAATGAGGATTACCCATTTCATCAATATGAAATTTGAAAGAAACAAGTTAACCCCAATAGTAAATGTTAGCACAATTCCAAAGAAACAATATCAACGGTATCTCATGCTTCAGACAAAATTTTTTTATGTCACTTCCAGTGAAGGTCGGGTATGCTCTTTTCTTTTGGGAGTGCCTGAAGAGACCTGCTTACTGGAAGGTACCATTCACACTCTCTTCTGCGTCGACTGCTATGTGCTAAAGGCTGCGGTTCTGCTTCTTATCTAGAGAGGGGCGTTCAGCCCCCGGAGTGGGTAGGAGCGGGTCGAGTCCGTATCACCGCGGAGCAACAGCCGCGGTGATTGAGACTGATTCAACCATTGCTAGACTGCGTCTCTTTCTTCTTCTTTTTTGAATCGAGCGAGATGATATGCTGAAACGGGTGCTAGCTTGAAAACCCTCTCATGAAAATGGTCTCTCCTCTCCTCTCGCTGTCAGGTTTGGTTCTTGTTCCGGCCATTGTAGCACGTGTGTCACCCAGGGCATAAGGGGCATGATGACTTAACGTCATCCTCTGTTGGTACAGATGTCATATAAGATGTGAAAGCGATTTCCGACTTAAAGCGATAGCTGCACCCGTTCCGGATCTTCGTCCTGCCAATCCTCCCGTCAAGGTGAGAGCCCCTGGCACATTTTGGTTTTGATCTTCGGCCATCCGGGTCCTGAGATTGTCGATAAGCAAGACCTTGCAAGTCCTCTCCTTAGAGTCAAGTGGCTTTCAGCTCCTCTCAAATCCCATTTTTTCATCGACAGGTAGGGTGAATTCTAAGGTTCCTTATTCCGGTTGTAAAGCGGCATTGAGGATGAGTCCACCGGTCGACAAACGGCTTCTATCTACAGGCGCAGCTCTTCTAGTCAGAGAAGAGTCCAGTTGCGAACTTGTCACTCATAGATCAGCAAATCCGCACATTTGAAGTCTTGTCAAGGATTTTTTATGCAAGAAATCCGTGATTTGAACCCGACTCCCATACAATTCTTGCGAGAGCTGGAGAAGCGGCATCTGACCATCAGATGCCGTAGGTCGGTATATCTTTGAAAGCTCAGATGGAGAGAATAAACGAAGGCCCATCCCGTGCTTTCGAGCGATTCTTCCTGCAAAAGGCAGATCTTTTTCTTTCCGTCACAAATAGAACAATTGAATAGGGACTTAGATGTGACCAAGGTGCATCTTCACGGAGAATTCAACTTCACCGAGTCCGACACACCTCCGCATCCCGACGCTGCTGACCCCTACCGGGACCTGAATCAGCCAATGCCAAGGCAACAAGGCTAGCATCAAACCTACCTGCCGAGAACCCTCCAACATTCCTACCAAGGTTCCCATCCCCGATGACAGAAGAAGGACGTAACCGGTGTTAAGGTTAGAAGGGTCCTTTTTGGTTAACAACCTATGTTGGGCTGACTAAGCCCACTATCCTACAGGGCCCCTCTTGTGTCGGGTTAAGGCTCCACCTTATCTTGGGTTAAGGGCTTAGTTGAACCCAATTTCTTCACAATTTTGGTTGAGGCAATTCTTACTTGTTCATCGCCAACTAATCTAGCTCCTGAAATATATAACATTCTTGATCCTCGTATCAAGTGATACATGAATTGCTCAGTAGTGCTTCGCCACTACCCGCCTCGTTAGCATCTACGATCCTAGAAAAGGGATTAGTCCATTAGGTCTTTTCGGTCCGGAGCCGGCAATATGATGATTGGAATGGAAACCAGAAGCACGACTGGGTGTTTTACTCTCTTTCAAAGAGATGACTATTCAAACCGATGACTATTTGGATGCACGTGCTTTGTGAAAATTCCACTCCTACGCTACGCTCTCAACTGGATCAATCGCTTTGTCCTGATTTATTGAAGAGGTGATCCCGACTTAGTGAGTCCTTTCTTCCGTGATGAACTGTTGGCACCAGTCCTACATTTTGTCTCTGTGGACCGAGGAGAAAAGCATTAGCAAACCTGGTATTATTAGAATCAAATGGGTATAAAACCCTTTGAGACCAAAGAATACCGGATTTGGATGCCCCTGCGCATAAACATATGGATAGGGATGCCGATTCAGATGCGGCTAGAAAGGCCATTCCCACGTACCCCATCATGAGGTCACATCTCATGAGTCTATCGTTCCAAAACTACTAGCTCTCACGTTCGAGTGTTTGCTCGTCGTTTAGGCCCGTGAGTGAGATTTCTGCTCATTGCAGTCACCTTCGGGGTTCTTCGCCGTACTACTACTAGTGGTTCAGGTGATGTAGCAGAGGTGAATACAAATTTTGGTTCCGGTGAGGTGAGCGCAAATAGTAGTTCAGATTCAAGTTGGTTTAGTGAGGGCGATCGCGAAAGTCTTTCTTTCCGAGCCATCAATAACTGCCGGCTTTCAATGGATCCGGCTATCCTTTCACCGGTCGGTCAGTTATGGAAGACTCTGCTGGGTAGCGTTCCCGCTGGACTGGACACATGTTAGCTGTAGGAAGTATGGTTCCGAAAGTGACTTCGGTTCACCAGTTCAGGCTCAACTCCTTTCCTGAGGTATCTAATAACCTTGCTTCTGCTCGCCGCTGGCGCACCTCTTTCTTGTCCTTCTACTTAAGGTTAAGGGGCAAAGAGAAGTTCTTTTGCTACTGAGAAAGCGAACGGTCAGCGCGAAGTTTCAAGACTTAGCCGAGTGTTAGCGAAGCTAGATCGCCACTTTGTTCTCAACTCTTCTCACCTCCTGGGCGAGACAAGCTACCTTTAGCTAGGAGCCTGACCTAGGAGTTGTTCCCGGGCATCCTAAAAAAAAAGGTTATTATACACCCCAACCCCATCCCTTGGAAAAAAAAAGGCCTGTCGACTTGAGTCGAGCTAACTTTCGATCGAGGACTACCGGTGAAAAGTGTTTGTAGTGTCAATTCCTATCGGTGTACTAGATCCTACTATTCCTAATATTCCTATTGGATCTGAGCAACTCGAGTATGAACACTGTATCGCTATGCCCCTCGCTTAGCCCCGCTCTTTCTCGCCTTATCCTGCTAACAGCCTATGAATGTGCGCTTGTCGGAAATCATCTTCAATCTTCGATTCCTAGTGCGCTGATTCGAGAACAAGCTCACTTACCGAACTGGCTTTGTAAAGTAGAAATCATTAGCTGTCAACTGTTCATAGTCAGCAGTGGAAGAGGGCGCCCTATCTTTCGCCTAGGTGGAGAGGAGGCCCATCCGAGCGATTGCCTTCGCGGATCCAAATGCGCTCACAAGGCGCACAATAAGAATAAGACTAATAGGCTCCCTGCGGGTAATAGCAAGAGAGTGAATAACGAATGATCCTCCAAACTCAAAGCGACTCTTTGTAGGAGCCTTTCTTTATCAAGGGCGGGCGAAATTCCCGCCAATGGCTGAGATGTTCAGTCGACTCCCTCCCCCTTTGTGGGGGTCCCGACCCCTACGAGTGAGCTTCTAAACGGCAACAAATCCTTCTCACTTTTTTTATGCGAATTGAATACGCAGCTCTAAGACGAGGGAAGCGCTTAAAAGCCCCTTTATTCATACATTTAATTTCTAGATAGCCGGATAGCAACGATCTTCTTCTAGCTCCTCGCGAATTCTCTGTATTCTCTTCCGAACAGCGGATTTCCTCTTTCTATTAAGAAATTGTAAAGAAAAAGTCCCTCGTTCTGTCACTTGGTCTGAACCCATTTCTTCTATTCCTATTATTGTTCAGTGATGGGTTTTCTCCTTTTAGGATTAGGTTTCTGTCTCGTTTGGTTTCGAGAGCCTCCCTCTCCCTGTAGGTACTTCCGTTCTTCTTATTCTCGTATCCGAAACCGGCCGGTATTCCCTTGTTCCCTGTATTGGTTATGTTCTTTATATCTCGTTTAGCAGAAACTAATTGAGCGGAAAGGGAGGCATTCGATCCATTGTGATTCGCTTTCTTGGTATGGAGAGGTCTCTGCCAACGCCGTTACGAGGTAGTGATGAGTTTCACGCGCTCTAAGCCCGGCCCGCGCGCGATTAGGAAGATTGGCCGCAGAGCGGTACCACCCACCCTACCCTACCACCTATAGGCGGCCGTTCTACAGCTGTCCCATTCATACTACTGTTGGCTTATGTGCTATGTCTAGCGGCTGGTGAATCCTACCCAGTATCAGAATTGGATTGGATATTTCCTTGGTTTCCGAGAAGGGTTTTACTGGCGAGTTGGATGCGTTTGAAAGCCTCGAGATGACTTGCAGTGCCGGCTGTTCGCCTTTAGTTAGAAGTAGAAGTAGAGGGCGGATGCTTGAAGGCCCCGCTGACACGAAGTGGGAAAGAGGAAGCCCCGGACGTCAACTTCTTTGATGACGACCAAGAAGATATTTCCCAATAGCGGTCCTCCTTTTGTAAAAATTATAGACCAGGTATTTATTCCTCTCCTTCAAGTTCTACTGCACCCTTCTGTCAAGTAAACCAAGCTCACAGAAAAAAGGAAATCTTTTACACCGATGTATCGTACTCTCTCGACCAGGTCATCATAAGAAAATACGGAAAAATCTTTCCAAAGTGAGAGAAGGAGGGAAGGCACGCTACAACTAACATAACAGCCAGCTGAAAAACGTTAGCTAGCTAGGCTAGCGCGCAATGGCATCTTAGGAAACCTGTACACCAGTAAATTGTGGAGAGTTGCTGAAACCTAAAAAATTCGCCTGTTCAAGGAGATATTACCACCATACCTTCTTCTTGTCACGGCTCAAAGGGGTTTTGAAGGTTGCTTGCAATGGTTTAGAACCTAAAGCCGCTGTGCGTGGGTCACTCGTAGAATAAGAGGAGTCGTCTTAGGAAATGACTTAACTTAAAAGACAGATGCCGCAGCTGCGAGGCGAGGGAGCAACTTGTCTGGTCTTGCGGTGTGAATCGGGGTAGCTAGCTACCAGCTCATCTAACTAATGTACTGATGTAATTCCATGAAAATATGGCTACCCGACGAACATGAGGTCCCACTCACTATTCATGGCCAGAGCTGTATGAGCGGTAACGTCCACGTACGGCTCTGTGAGAAGGGCGATGGACAGAAATGGCCTTGTTGTACCTCACTCTCGTCTTCAATGGGGTCTGCTCTTTCTTTTTTGGGAGAGTATGCCAATATGATCTTAATGATATAGTAGATGATTTTCACAATAATACACACATAACAAATAGCCATATTTTCATAATAACACTAAGAAAATGAAACGGATCGAACAAGAAAATTAACCCGGACGAATCTATTAAGATCCACCAAAATAAATAGTCGCTGGCCGGAGCTGCTGGTTTCGTTGTTTTCGCGGAGCTGCTGCTGTTGGAGTTCGCCTGACCGGAGCTGCTGTTGTCACGGAGCTGCTGGAGTTGCTGGTTGTTCCCGCCGGTGGCTCGCTTTTCTCGCTCACAGCTGCTGGCCGATGCAGTTGTTGTTGCTCTCGCTCACAGCTGTTGGCCAGTGCAGCTGTTGCTGCTGGTTTCTCGCCTGACGGGAAGAGAAAAGGAAAAAAAGAAGGAGAAGGAAGGAGAGAGGGGCGGCGCGAGCTGCTGCTCGCTGCACTGCCTCGCCGGGCACAACTGTTGTTGGTGGTGTTCGCTGATCGGAACGGAAGAGAGAAAAAGAGAGGGAGGCGGCGCTAGAAAGAGAGGGGAGGAAGAGAATGAGAATTGTTTTTTAGGGTTAAGAGTTGTTTTATGATAAAATAGGAAAGAATGAGTGAGAGATCTGGGCTGTTGATTGATTTCGAGTAAGAGGCTGAGATTACAATAAAAGAAATCGACGGTTAGGATTAAAGATGGGGTCTTAAATCAGAATTTAAATTGGTTGTATTTGGAATTGGTTAAATTTGAAATAATATTGGCTTGAATTGAAATGAAAGGGTGGTAACTATTGAAATACAATTGGAATTGATTAGGCTAGAATTGAAAGGAATTAGAATAAACAATTTTGAGGAAATCTAAAGGAATACTATCCAATTGAAATACTACAAAATACTATAATTAAAATTACTTAAAAAATTTTAAAAACATTTGAATTATTTCGAGTTATACTAATAATTTTAAAATATTTTAATAGTATTTACAATAATTTTTTATAAAGTATGCCTACTAAATATATAATTTTTTAGACAAAATCGATTAAAATTTTAAATTCAAAATATTTTTTTAAACATACGTATTTAATTGAATAGCATTTCCAAAATTGCTAAAGGTCGATCGAAATTGGGTGTCAACAATATACGGGTGGAACATGTGGCTCATAGGGAGCGGCAACATGTGCCCCAAGTATCTGCTGCATTGTAGGTATGATAGGGTTGCGATTGGAAAGGTCGGAAACGGTCCTAACTGCGGTTGGAGAAGCTGGTGGAACTCGACCATGAGCGGGAGCGTGTTGAGTTTGTTCTGGCTGATTTGGCAAGTCGGCAGAAAGTAGATCAGCCTTTGCGAAGTAGATAGGCGTCTTGAAAGTAGGGAAAGTGGTAGCCGACAGTTTGGCCAAGTCTCGCACTTGGCATAGTTCTTCTCTCAAGATCTTAAGTTCTTGCTCCATGCGAGCCATTTTCTCTTCATTTTGGATATCTGTCATGTTTCGAGAACCTTCGGGGTTCTCAATAGGTATCATTATGTTTGCAGCAGTGTTGAACTCGTCTTTATCAGTCATCTTTCCTTTGGATCGAAGGTTGTATCGTGAGTCAGCCAGTTTGCAAGTCGACACAAATCAACGTACTTTTGGGGAAAAGAAAACAAAGAGAAAAGAAAAAAAGAAACTATGTTAGTTTGGAAAATATTGAAAGATGTAACAAATATATATGTTTAACACATATATACGCCAATTTGGTGACATTCAAAACGCGTCCTAATGTAGAACTTCTTTTTGCCTGAGGTAGGCCTACGTTATAATCAGTTTGATAATAAATTATCCATTTAAATACATTTTAGATTTGGAGCAAACATAACTTTATTGATTAAGGTAGTCTTGGATGTTACATTGAGGTAAGCAATCAGAAACCTAAGAAATGAAAATACGGGGGGCCATAAGGCATACAAGAGGGATAGGCCACATGACACTTTGAGGATCTTATGAAAAGAGTTCAAAGAAGAAAGACGAATCTATGGCCAGGTTGGAGCATCATCATTGTCATCGTCCCCGTCATAATATAGCCCTGGGTGGTACTCTGGAGACTCGTTGGGGCCACGTTCGGGAGACATGTCTATCACCCCTCAATCTCTTGGGTCATAGATGTTAGAACCCATTTCAGAAACCTTCATGTAGTCTTCCTCTACCTCTTCTTCTGGGTCCTCCTCTGGGTCTTCTTCAAGATCCTCTTCTGGGTCTTCTTCAGGATCCCCTTTCGGATCTTCTTCCTCTTCTTCTTCTTCTTCTTCTTCTTCAACCACCTGAATCAAATAGTCGATTGATCCGGGAACAATCTGATTATACATGGATGTGGTGAATCCCATGCGAGGAAGCATTGATTCTCTAATCTAATCAATCTGTTGGTTGTCTACAAACCCCCGGTGCCCGTGTACGGTTGGATGATCCAGATGACTCACAGTATTCCGCCAAGCGTAATACTCCGGTGTGCACCATTTTTCCTCTCCTATTTCCAAATTGATCGTGTATTCCCACTCGGCTTGGAGATTTCTTATTTGTTCCAGCGAGACTGAAGTGAAAGCATCTTCATGTGACCCAATGATTGACCATAGAGGAATGTCTTGGATGACTCCAAATTGTTGCATAACCCAAAGAGGTGCATATGGTTAAATGACCCTCAGCCCAATTAACTCGATAAAGAAAAAGTATCGGGTTCTCGCAAACGCTAATCCTCTTATCCAAGAAAACTTCCATTGGATGGCATCTCCTGTAAGGTTGTTCAGGAATGTGCGCCACTCTTCCTTTCCTGTCGGTGCGCCTACCCAATTTTGGAGACGATCTTCATGGCTTTCGATCCTGTTACGTGCACCCATGTAGAAATCCATTTGTGGATCACGACGATAGAAATGTTCTCTCGCCCAGATTTGTAGTAGCATACTGCATCCCCCGAAGAAGTTGTGCCCCCTAATGCAGGCTGTCATCGAACGAAGAACTTCAGCGAGGATCATGGGCACCAAAGAAAATCTTTGTGGATCGTTGAAGATGTTTAGAATCATCGGCAATATGTTGATATCGACAGAATTGGACCTTATCGGGAACACCATAACTCCCAGGAAAGCCATAACAAATACTCTCGGCCTCATATATTCCCACGCTCCGCGAGTACATTCAAATTCACGCTGATATTCATAGTAACCTTCCGAACGCCTAAACCTCTGAAAGAGATAGTCTAATTTGACCTGTCTGCCGTCCACATATCTCAATGACCGAAATATATGTAGATCAAGGAGACTTAGAAAATCACCAGTACAGAAAGTTGACGGGATCATCGGTAGCCTCCCTCTAATCGGTAGCTCGGTAAGACTACTGAACTCCTCTAGTGTAGGAGTGATCTCAAAATTCAGGAATTTGAAAGTTACGATCCTCGGTTCCCAAAACCCCATTAACTGAGTGACAAAGACCTTATCACACAATATCCCCAGAAGTGACAATATAGCTCCTAAGTGCCCTCGAATCTCATCCCCGTGTATAGTCTGGATATTTTGCCACCAATTTTGTAGAATGCGGGGCGGTGAAACGACCATTTGGATATTCGGCAAGTCTTGGTTGAGGTTCATCTAAAAAGAGGGTAAAGGGTGTAATGAGTTTATTTGCTCCAAATCTGTTAAGCGTTTAAGTTTGGATAATTTATATCAATTTCACACAAAGTTTATGTCATCGAGTTTTAAAGAAGAAACTCATTGACATTTGGGTGGTTTCCTAAACGCAACGACAATACCGTATATTGTCTTGCCTAAGGCTATGCAGTATGACCTATTTTAAGAGTAAGAATTTTTCCTAAATGATTGAGAGTGGGACTGAGTAATTGTGAGAAGGTGCACTATCTTAATTGCATCAACTCTGAAACTAAGGAATCCAAAGAGAGTTTTGGAGGAGTGCAGGAACACCCATCACGTGTTAAGTGTGTGCGTGTACGGCCAAAGACTTGATCGAATGCGCAAATGACAGTGTAGGAAAAGCAGAAACAAGTAGTGTTTTAAAACAAATAAGGAACACAAGCTTGGATTTCACTTGCGGCCTTTCAGTCAAAACAATATATCAATTCGGTAAAGCAAACAAGCAAAAATAAACAAGTAATCACAAATATTATTCCTAAATTAAGTTTTCTAAGGTTAAAACCTAAGTCCCCAGCAGAGTCGCCAAGCTGTCGCACCCTATTTCGAACCGGCCGAAACAGTTAACAACATAATACTGTTGTCACTCTGTTTTTGGAAAAAATTATTTTGTTTGTTTCAGAGTCGCCAACTAAATTTTAAGAAAAATATTAGGAAAACCATTTTTTGTATGTAAATGTAACTCTGTTTTAATCTACGAAACCAGTGAGATTCTGAGAAAGAGTTTTGGTTACTCGAGGAGAAGGTATTAAGCATCCCTTAGAACTTAAAGGAAGATAGTCCATAAACTGAATTTAGGAAAACATGTTTATTTATTTACTTTAAAATCAATGATAAGTAAATTTTATTAGTTTAGGAAAGGAGTAAAATACAAGGTACGACAAATATATGTCAATTAAATAAAATTAATATTAGTATGTTTATCATACGACAAATAAATAAATGTCTAAAAAATGTGTGACAATCTTATATGTAAAAAATAAAATAAAAATATATAGAGGTGTCTTATATAAATGTATCAAAAATAAATATTGATCAAAGGATATAAAAAAATTGTTATTTTAATTATATATAGAATTAAGACATAAAGAAAATAATATGAGATAATAGCCGAGTGCAAATATGTAGTAAAATAATGTGTATATTAAAGTGTAGAAATTTATATAAAACAGGTAACATTTGTAAAAGTGATAGTAGACATAGTAAAGTGTAATCAAATAATAAGCTACGTATAGGAAAAACAAAAAAATATATAGATTTTTGTACCTTTCTGCGTATGACATATATATGCATGTACCTTGTATTTTGAACTCGTTGGCATATCTAAAAGCTTGAAATAACATGTTAAGAAAATATATGTTTTAGCAATATTTGATTTGGAAAGTGACAATAACAAATATATTTTCCCATAGATGGGGTGAATTAAAGAATATAAAATAGGATTAGCTATCGATACTTATCCTATAGTTATATTTATTTTGGTAATAGAATATATGGGCCTACTTCCCTATTTATTTTCTTAAAAAAAATTATTTCTAAAAGGTAATAACTCTAGCCTTATGTATTTCTAAAGAAAACTAGTTTCAAAATCATTTGAGAGTTTTAAATGAAAAAAGTTTTCCTTGACATAAGGTCCTAAGTGAGATTTGATAAATAAAGCTATTTTGGTCCTTTTCAAACAACGTTTCTTCTTTCTTTTGAAGGTAGTATTTTCAAGCACTTTTAGACTCGAACTACTGAAACTTTTAAACTCTCAAAATGTAGTGGTTGGTTCCAAAATGTATATTTTTAGATCTCACAAAATGGTGTTCAAAAACTAAGGAAAAGACTACATATTTTACACTAAAAAATCTGTTTTGTAGAGCATATTAAAGGCTATGTTTTCACCTTTCAAAAAGCATACATTGTTCAAGTTAAAATCTGCACTTTTTATGCTAAAACATCTGTTTGGTAGAGTGTGTGAAATTCTGCATTTTCGCACTATAAATCTGTAATTTTTTAAGCTGAAAATCTGCATTTTTTTAACCTCAAAAATCTGCATTTTTTAAAGTTCAAATTACTGCCCCTCAAGGTTCTCAAAATCTGCAATTTTCAAACTAACAATTGCACTTCAAAGCTTACAAAAGGGGTTATGTTTGGGCCTCAGAAAACTTGCATTTTTTACACTTAAATTCCTCCTCTTTTGAGCTCAAAATTCAGTATTTTCGAGCTCGAAACGTTGTACTTTGAGATATAAAAATGCACTTTTTGGCTTCTACTAAAGCTTCCAAATCGGCCATAAATATCTAGGAAATCTTTTCAAAAGAAGACCCCTTTGTAAAAAAAATATTCTCTGTAACTCAAAAGAAAAAGTTAAGCAAGGTAACTAGGAACTAATTAGCAAGTTTTACCCATCTTAAGCACACATAAGCCACAAAAAAAAAGGCGAGCGATCAAACTTTATTGTTACTAATTGGTTTCTAAGAATCCACTAATAGAGCAATAACCCAAGAAAAATATATAAGTAAATGAGTTAGTAACAATATATGTATATATAGACAAGTCGATGTAGAAAGGAAGGTGAGGAACTGAAGATTTTAGACTCATATTCCTTGTGTCTGATAATTGTAAGCCCGGCTCTATGACGGAACCGATGACGACATGCGGATGCTAAACTCGATCGAAAACACAGCTGGTAATGCTTTTCTGATATGAGTCAGGCCAGAGTCATGTTACAACTCCAGACGCGCTTCTTTGGAGCAGCAAACTACAGCTTTTACGTCAAGAATTCCAACTTCCAACTCCTCTTCGAACTTGGATTCAAAGCCAAAATAGAAAGACAAAATATGAAAGGTTCTCGAACTATTGTTCTTGAAGTGTATTGTCCTTATCTTCTTTACTCTCTATTGCTTGGATATTTTTGACTCCTAGTTGGATGATTTTTGCTCGTTTTATGGATCTCTTTGCCCGTTTTTCTAATTTTTTGAATGAGGACCGAAGTCCTCCTTTTATAGGTGATTCGGGCTCTAAGAATTCAAATTTGAATTCTTGGAAACGCAACCCTCAGAGGAATAAAGCAAAGAAATCATGAAAGGGAAGAAAAAATCGATCTTTTCAGGTCGATTTGAGAGGGTTGAATGACTGATGGGGCATTTTTTCGGCAACCCAGAGTGGTCTATCTAACAGAGGGGATGGGGGATCACGTGGGGTGGTGAGGAGACGTCGATGGGAGAGGAGCCTGGAGTGTATGTGGGCGGCGATGCTAGCGTAGATGGAGGAGGAGCTTGGGGGCTATGGAGAAGACGTTTTGGGGAAGAGACCAGTCTGGGAAAGGAAAAGTCTTTTTCTGAAGAAATTAGAAGATGCAGCGTTGGGTCTAGTCTGGGAAAGGCAAAAAGTCTTTGGTTTGATCTCAACCGCCCGATCATTTGATCGGACGGTTCATAAAATAAAGGGTTTTAAATATATATATATATATAAAGATGAATTAATTAAAGTCGTTGGATTAACTTGGATGGTTGAGATCGAATATGAAGAAGCACAATCCATGTACTTCTTATGTGGCACGCGTGGATTGGCCGAATTAAAATTACTTGGATTGCCAAATTTGCTCAAATTAACTCCATTTAAATTATAACCTCTTCTTTATTAAATAGACATAGTTTATTAAATTAAAAATAATAATTTTTGCAAGACTAGCTTATTTGTTAGAATTAGTGATTCTAAAAAATAAAATTAATATAAATTAGCAACTCATTAATTAATTAAGTCTTTCTAATTTAAAAAATGTCAAAAATATTTATCGCTATAATAGAAATTATATTTAATTAGAAAAATCGAGTTAACCCTTAAAAAACAATATTTATTTGACGTGAAATATTAAAATGAGAAAGTAAGTAGTAATATTTATATAATATGTTTAATTTTTTTATAAAAATAGTATTTATGAAATAAATTTATCAAATAAAATAAATAATTAAAAATCTTTTTTTTTCTACAAAAATTCATAGCATATATATATTTTATTATTTATATTTTTTTTTTATTATTATTATTAAAATTTTGGTTAAACAAATGTGGAGAGCCAAAATTGGGAGTCAACACACATATTCAGTTGGGAGTACACTTAGAACCGAGTTGGACTAGTCTTCAGCGTACCATTAAAAGTCCTAGAACTATATGCCAATGTAGGTTCAGAAGTCCCCTCTGTTGGGACTCAACTTTTAGAGATCATGCCACAGTCATGTCTCTATACCCCTGACAAGGTATGTTGGGTCCTCTCGATGGGGCGTATACATCGGACTCGACGTTTAGCTTACGTGGTTTATATTGGTTAATAGTAGCTCCCACAATCATAATGTTATTGCATTGACCATGTTATCAGCATTTACTTCAGTATTCAGTTCAGCATGTTATCTTCATGATTAGTATTTGGTCATTGCATATAGTGTAGTTTTTAGTTATACTTCATCACAAACCTATTGCCATGCTCAGTCAATATTGTCAGTATTATATTATTCTTTTTATATCGTTCAGCTTAGTATATGTATCATGCATGCTCAAAACATTCAAAATACTTACGCATACTTTTCGCTACATCATTTTATGATGTAGGTTCAGGCTCAGAATCCAGATCAAGCTTAGTACGATTTCCAGCCCATACTCAGCAACTTCAGTGTTGAGCCTTTATAGTTCGAGGGCGTTTCTTTATGCTTGGTTTAGTTAGCTTACTTTTAATTTTTCAGTATTTTTTTTGAGTTAGCTAGGGTCTTGTCCCAGTAGCTCATCAGTAGTAGAGGATTTCAAACATAGAGTTAGTGTTAAGTGTTTTGGGGTTGTTTCCCCAGATATTCAAATTTATTTTAATTTGGGGTCCTTTAGTTTTGACTCATTTATTAGTTATGCTTATGGTTATCTTAGTTATATATTCAGTATGCTTGTGATATGTCATACTCAGGGTTAGCTTTGGGTCACTTGTGATACTAGGTCTCGTGTTACGTCTAAAGGGTAACCTTGGGGTGTGACAAAATTGGTATCAAAGCATCTGGTTCAAGAGTCCTAGGATCTCTGAGAGTTGCACTAAGTAGATTCTCTTTCATGAGTGTGAAGTGCGTCACATCTATAAGAGGGAGGCTGCTAGGTGTTTAAAGAAAAACTTCCTTTTTTTGCTATTCCTATCATGCGTGAAGTATGATTCAACTTCTCCTTTCTAATCTATCATTATGCATTTCAGATCATGCCTTCTCACAGAGCTAACACATGGAATACTAACACACACAATGCTAACGAAGTTCCTCCAGTCCCGAACCATAAGGTTAAGAATGTAGAGTTTCGTAATGTAGTTAAGCTTTTGGCTCACACTGTAGCCAACCAAAACAATCAGCAGGCCCTAGTTCCTACAAACCTTATTGTTGGGTCAGCTACAGCCAGGGTTCGAGACTTTGTTCGTATCAATTCGCCAGAGTTTCTAGGGTCGAAGGTTGGTGAGGACCCACAGAACTTCATTGATGAGGACAAGAAGATTCTTGAGGTAACGCAAGTGACATGTACTCTTCGTGTTGAACTAGCATCCGAACAACTCAATGATGTGTCTCATATCTAGTTCAAGCAGTGGAAAGACAATTAGAGTGACGATGTAGCTCATATGACTTGGGATTGTTCTACTGGAGATTTTCTAGACATGTTTTTCCCAAGAGAGTCGAGGGAGGCTAAGGCTTAGGAGTTTATGAACTTGAGGCAGGGTTCGATATCTGTCCAAGAAAATGGGCTAAAGTTTACCCAGCTCTCCAAGTATGCTCCACATATGGTTGCCGATCCGAGAGCACAAATGAGCAAGTTCTATTTGGAATATATCATCTGGTGAAGACTGAGTGCAGAAATCCTATGCTATTAGGGTATACGAAAATCTCCAGACTAATAACCCATGCTCAACAGGATGAAGGAGATAAGTTCAAGGAAATGACTAAGGATAACAAGAAGGCTAGAATAGGAAATTATGAATACTCTCAGCATAGGTCGGGTGGCGGAAATCGCTCATAATACCAGCAAAGTTCTACAGCCCCAGAGTCTTCATCAGCTAGCGCTCCATCTCAGGTTTTGACAAGATCAGAAAGGAAGGGCATCAAGCTCTAAGTCTTAGGGAGTGCTTTAGGTGATAGGATTGTTCCATATTGTCCAAAGTGTGTCATAAGTGGAAGGATTGCCCTTCTTCCAGGCAAAGACACGAAGGTAATGTTAACAACGCTCAGTCTACAACTTCAGAAGCACCAGCAGGTCGCCCCACTCAGTAGGGTGCCTCGTCTGGTACATGTGGTGGTCACCACCAGAACAGGTTGTATTCTCATCAGGCTCGCCAGGACCAGGAAGATTCTTTTGATGTGGTCACTGGTACGTTACAAGTCTTCCAATTAGAGGTTTATGAATTGTTAGATCCATGGGTTACACTTTCTATTGTAACTTCTTATATAGTAGTTTTTACTCCAGTTGGTGACCCAGTTATAGCTAGATGGGTATACAGAAATTGCCCTGTCACAGTTTCCCAAAAAGTCACCTCATCAGATCTTGTAGAATTAGAAATGGTAGATTTTGATATCATTCTAGGCATGGATTGGTTACATTCATGTTATGACTCAGTCGATTGTAGAACTAGGATCATTCGATTTTAGATTCCAAATGAGCCAGTCTTAGAGTGGAAGGGTAGTAACTAAGTGCATGTATGTAGATTTATCTCTACCTTAAGGCTAGGAAAATTATTTCTAAAGGGTATATCTATCATATTGTTCGGGTTAAGGATTCAAACTCCAAAACCCCAATTCTTGAGTCATTCCCAGTAGTAAATAAGTTTCGAGAAGAATTTCCAGAAGATCTTCTTAGACTCCCTCCCGGAAGGGGGGATCAACTTTGGAATAGATATCCTTCAAGATACCCAGCCTATTTCCATTCCTCCTTACCTAATGGCTCCAGCTGAGCTTAAGGAATTGAAAGAACAGTTGAAAGACGTTCTAGATAAGGGCTTCATCAAACCCAGTATCTCTCCATGGGGTGCTCCAGTGTTGTTCGTGAAAAAAAATGACGGTTCTCTCAGAATGTGCATTAACTATCATCAATTGAACAAATTCACAATCAAGAATAAGTATCCCATCCCTAGGATTGATAACTTGTTCAACCAATTTCAAGGCGCTAGTCGCTTTTCTAAGATAAACCTCAGATCCAGCTATCATCAGCTCAGAGTTAGAGCTAGTGACATCCCGAAGATAGCCTTCAAGACTCAGTATGGTCACTATGGTTTTGTAGTTATGTCTTTTGGACAATGCTCATGCAGCTTTCATGGGCTTAAGTGTTAAAATAGAATTTGGACTTGTTCGCCCTTGTTTTTATTGATGATATCCTCATTTATTCTTAGAGTGAGGAAAAGCATGCGACTTATTTGAGAGTTGTTCTGTAAACCCTCAAAGATTGCCAGTTATTCGCTAAGTTCAGCAAATGTGAATCTTGGTTGCATTCCTTGGTCATGTGGTATCTAGTGAAGGAATTCGAGTAGATTCTCAGAAAATTGAGGTAGTACATAACTGGTCCGGACCCACCTCTCCGACGGATATCAGGAGTTTCTTAGGTTTGGCTGGTTATTACATGAGGTTTGTTCAAGTATTTTCATCTATAGCTTCCCCATTGACCGAGTTGACCTAGAAGAAGGTCAAGTTTTAGTGGTCAGATGAGTGTGAGAAAAACTTCTTCGAACTGAAGACTAGGTTGATTACAGCTCATGTCTTAACTCTACCAGATGGTTCAGACGGTTATGTGGTTTGTTGTGATGCATCTAGGGCCGGCCTAGGTTGTGTGTTGATGAAACAAGGTAAGGTCATAGTTTATGCTTCTAGACAAATTAAGGTCCATCAGAAGAATTACTCGACTCATGACCTCGAGCTTGCAGCCGTAGTGTTCGCCCTAAAGATTTGGAGATAGTACTTGTATGTTGTTCATGTTGATGTGTTCACAGATCATAAGAGCCTACAGTATGTGTTCACCGAGAAAGAGTTGAATTTTTTCCGGAGGAGATGGGTTGAATTCCCCAAAGTCTATGACACGAATGTGCTCTACCATTCGAGTAAGGCCAATGTAGTGGTTGATGCCCTCAACAGACTATCTATGGATAGTGTGACACATGTTGAGGAAGAGAAAAAAGAATTAGCCAAAGATGTTCACCAGCTTGCTCGCTTAGGACTTTGCCTTATGTACACGTCACATGGCGGTGTGATAGTTCAGAATGGGTCAGAATGTTCATTAGTAGCGAAGGTTAAGCAAAAGAAGGATATCGATCCTATATTACTTCAATTGAAAGGTACAGTTCATCAGTAGAGAGTTGAGGTTTTCTCCCAAGGGGGAGATGGTCTGCTTTGTTACCGGGGTCATTTGTGTCTGCCTAATGTGGGTGAGTTGAGGAAGCAGATCCTTACAGGAGCCCATAATTCCAGATATTCTATTCATCCAAGTGTCACTAAGATGTACCGTGATCTACGGGAAGTCTTTTGGTTGAACGTCATGAAGAGAGACATAGTAGACTTTGTGGCTAAATGTCATAATTGTCAACATGTTAAGGTAGAACATCAGAAACTAGGAGGTGTGACTCAAGAAATTAGAATTCCTACATGGAAGTGGGAAGTGATAAACATGGACTTCATTATGGGTTTACCTCATACTCGCAGACAACATGACTCCATTTGGGTGATAGTGGATAGAGTCACTAAGTACGCTCACTTCTTGGCTGTTAAGACTATAGATTCAACGGAAGATTATGCTAGACTCTACATTAGTGATATACTTAGATTGCATGGGTTCCCTTGTCTATCATATCAGATAGAGGTCCTCAGTTTACATCTCATTTCTGGAAATTTTATCAGAAAGGTCTTAGTGCTCAGGTAATTCTTAGTACAACACTTCATCTACAGACGGATGTCCATGCAGATTGTACCATTCAGACCTTAGAAGACATGTTGAGAGCTTGTGTGATCGATTTCAAGGGTAACTGGGATGATCACCTACCTCTCATAGAGTTCGCCTATAATAATAGCTTCATTCCAGTATTCAGATGGCCTCGTATGAAGCACTATATGGTTGTAGATATAGGTCTCCAATTTGTTAGTTCAAAGTAGGTGAAGATTGGGCCAGATTCGGTTCATGAGGCTATGCACAAAGTTCAGCTCATGAAAGATAGACTAAAGACATCTCAAAGTCGTTAGAAGTACTATGCAGATGTGAGGAGAAGGGACTCAGAGTTTGAAATCAATGTTTGGGTTTTCCTAAAAGTGTAACCCATGAAATGAGTGATGATATTTGGCAAGAAAGGGAAACTCAGTCCCAGGTATGTAAGTCTTTACAGAATCCTGAAAAGGGTCGGTAATGTGGCATATTAGTTAGAGTTGCCAGCAGAACTAGCAGCGGTTCATCCAGCCTTTCACATTTACTTGTTGAAAAAGTGTGTGGGTGATTCGACATCAATAGTACCTTTAGAGAGTGTGGTTTTGAAGGATAGCCTCACCTATGAGAAGATTCCAGTTGAGATTCTTGACCGCCAGGTTCGTAGGTTAAGAAATAAGGAAGTCGCTTCACTAAAGATTTTGTGGAGGAGTCAGTTTGTATAGGGAGCTACTTGGGAAACAAAAGCATACATGATTGCCAAGTATCCTCACCTCTTTCCTTCCGATTTAGTTTCAGCTTGAGGTAATAGTTCCTATCCAGTCTCTCAGCTTACCTTTCTATAATTCAGTATTAGTATCATGTCCCTCAGTTATCTTTGCATTTTACCATATTTGCATGTTCATGGAATGCAGTTCAGTTAGATATCAGGTTCTAGTTCTCAGTTGGTAGGGACTTCAGCTCTTTCCTCCAAACTCAACTTTTTTAGACTTCATTCGAGTACGAATGATCCCAAGGGGGAAATATTGTAACACCTCAAATATCTGAACTAAGATTGAACAAGAGAGAAGGTCAAACCATGGAGGGGACCATGGGCCGTAAAGAGGACCACGACTCGTCATCCTGCGCGTGGTTGTGCACCCAGAAAAAGGTGAAAATCCATGGACCACTAGACAGTCCCTGGAGATCAACACAGGCCATGAAGGGGACACAGAACCACCATGGCTACTGTGAAGGACCCCAGACCACTAGACGGTCTGTGGAGCTTCACATGAGCCGTGAAATGGCTCCTGAAAGAGGCTTGTTAGACTTTGAGGTTTGGTTCGACTTCAAACGATCAGATTTTTCAGCATAACATGAATTAATGGTCCATCACCTATCAAAATTAAATATCTCTTAATCTTCTTTTCAATGCCACCGAGTTTGTCTAATTCCAAGCTCAGAGTAAAAAGTTATGCCCAAAATAGTGAAGCCCTGTCAGGTAGAGCATCTTCACGACCCGTTTGACGAACCATGGTGCTCTAGACGGCCCGTGAAGCCTGTCTTGAAGTCACTTCATCAGGTTTTAAGTCAGGGTCACATTGGTCTTTTCCCTATGTGTTTGGTACTTAAACTACATCGTTAAATGCTTAAACTACGTCGTTTTACTCGGTCTAAGCCTAATAATCTAGTCAAAAACTATCCAAAACCCTCATTCTCCTAAAATCATCTAACTTAGAACGAAAGAAGAGAAAAGAGGCAATAGTATTCCCAAGAACAAGCAGATGTCTTCTTCAAGTTCAGCCCCGAAATCCAAAGGATTTCTCCATAGTTTTTGTCACCAGATATGTGGATTTCACTAGTGAGTTCCTTTCACCCATTAGGTCCCTAGAATTCAGTCACTTCTTCAAGTTTTCATAAATTGTTTAGGCCTAGGGTTTCCAAAACCTTGGGAATTCATTAGGATTTTAGATGTTATAGTTCCACGATTCTAAATGACATGCTTCTTGGAAAATATGCATAGTTTTATGTATAGAATTCAGAACCCTAGCTTGTATTAATTATTAGTACTCATGAATTATACTTGCTCGGAAAATTAGTCAAAACATCATGCTTCAATTCTCAAATATGATATCTTTTAGTATATTTATGTTACATTTTCAAATAGCATGTCAGTATTTTGAGCTACTCAGTATTTCAGTTGCATTTTAGCTATATACATATTCGGTTGGGAGTAGACATAGCACTGAGTTGGACTAAGGTTCAGCGTACCCTTAAAAGTCCTAGAACTACACACAAATGTAGGTTCAGAAGTTCCCTCTGTTGGGCATCAGTTTTTAGTGATCACGCTACATGCAAGCCTCTATACCCCTGACAAGGTATAATAGGTCCTCTCGATAGGGCATATACATCGGACTCCACATTTAGCTCATGTGGTTTATGTCGGTTAATAGTAGCTCCCATAGCCATACTCTTATTACATTGACCATGTTATTAGTAATTACTTTAGTATTCAGTTTAGCATGTTATCTTCATGATTAGTACTTGGCTATTCCATCTAGCTTAGTTTTCAATTATACTTCAGTACAACTTATTGCCATGCTCTGTTTATATTGTTAGTATTATATTGTCCTGTTTCTATCATTCAGCTTAGTATCTGTATCCTACATGCTCTGAACAATAAAAGTACTGACGCATACTTTGCGCTACATCTTTTTATGATGTAGGTTCAGGCGGCGCTCAGCATCTAGATCACGCTTAGTACGATTTCCAGCCCATACTCAACAACTTCACTAGTGAGTCCTCATAGTTTGAGGGGATTTCTTTATGCTTTGTTTAGTTAGCTTACTTTCAATATTTAAATATTTTTTTGAGTTAGCTAGGGACTTATCTAGTAGCTCATAAGTAGTAGAGCCTTTCAGACATAGAATTAGTGTTATGTGTTTTGAGGTTGTTTCCCTTATATATTGAGATGTACTTTCATTTGGAGTCCTTTAGTTTTGACTCATTTATTAGTTATGCTTCGGTTTATCTTAGTTATATATTCAGTATGCTTGTGATATGTCAGACTCAAGGTTAGCTTTGGGTCACTTGTGATCCTAGGTCCCGTGTTACGTCTAGGGGGTAGCCTTGAGGTGTGACACAAACAATTTCAAACGTTAGTTTGTATTTGCCCCAACATGTTTTCTCACATGGTCAATTGTACGTTGCACTCTCAAGAGGGATATCTATGTCCTATGCAAAAGTCATGATCCTAACAGAGCAACCAAAACGATGAAGTGGGACATACACAAAGAACATCGTCTATAAGGAAGTTTTAGGTACAATAGCCTCATATATAATAATTAAACATTGTATCCTTAAATAAAGAGTACTTCTTTAATAATTTGTACAAAAAAATGTAAATATACGTTTAAATAAAGCTTAAGTATCATATTGAATAAAATAAAATGAATCAGCCATAACTATATGCTTCTCCATATATCAATTATTTATTTAAAGAAGTTATTGCAAGTCATTTATGTAGTGTCTTAACAATTTCTGAAATGATTCTTCATGTTCTTATATGTGTATTAGTACGTTATCTTTTACTATATATATTTTGTATCTAGTCGTATGCTTTAGCTTTGAGCAATAGTTTTGGAAATTTAACTATTTTTAAAGAATAAAATATAATATGTCCTTTCACTTCTTCATAGCAGTTATAAATAAATTTAATGATATTTAATGATCTATTCTAACTTGACTTTTGAGTTTCTATATTTCTTGGAATATAAATATCATTGTGTACTTCACTGATTTTTTGATATATAAATTGCGCCATGATATATATTCTCTTAGTGTTGATGATAGCTACTTCTCTTCACTCCTTGTACAGTAATATTTGATAGTTCTGTTGCAGATTAACTATGATTTGCTTAGATTTATTTTCTATGTGTTTTGATAGAACTTTCTTTTTGTGTTATCAATATTTATATTAGTAATGAAGATGTTATACATTTTTTTATGTTCATTAATATTATGTTAGTTACTTTCACCTTCCATCCACGATTTCAAATGGGTTAATGACATATTCCTGAAAAGCCTTTGAATATTTGGAAGAGAATAAAGAAAGTCGCCATCTTTTATCTCTCTACATTTTTTACTACTTCTTCTTTCACATTGTTACTTTTAGCTTCATTTTATAATATTTTTATCCATTTCTTAATTAAAGATATTCTTTTATTTACTATTGAAAAACACTATTTTTCTTTCCGATTTAATTTCTGTTGGATGAAATAACTACAAATAAAAATTAATGCACACGATAAGACTTCAAATTTTATGATTTGAGTCTTTGTATGGTTGATAATTATTCTTGCTTTGGTGACCATAAATGTAAGTTTATTTTACAAACTCTATTGTAAAAATTAGAATTATTAGTTATATTAAGAGTGGAAAGAAACAAATTTAAAAGTTTGATTACTAAAATAATCCTATAAAATTTGTATTAAATATAACACCCTTTGAAAATAGAAAATCTTAAGAATTTCAAGGGTTACTTAATAATTAAATACACTAAATTCAATATATTGATTCTATGCGTCTACTAAGGCCTCTAGCTACTAGTGAAATATATAAAGATGCTTGACACTTTATTTCCCCTCAATCCCTTTCTTTCATTAATTCCTTTAAATTCTTATATAAAGTTAAAGTAACAATTGTCCAATTTAATTAATTATTTTTCTCTTATTTAAGAACAATCTTTTAAAGAAAAAAATACATAAATCTTTCATTACAAAAAAAAAAAAGTTCGGTTGATTTCCTTGAAAAAAAATCGAGATATCTACGATATGAGTCTTCATTCCATCTTTCCTTATATCTCTTATATATGTGAAAATTCTCTACGTATTTTTTTTAATCAATTACTAGAATTTGTAACTGTTTTTTTTTGTTAATCTATTTTTTAATTTTGTCAGTAAATTACTAAATTAAAATGTACAAACATTTATCATATGGTTGTTTTTCTTTGCTAATATTTGTAGGTTTCTTCGTCTTGAATATAATATAAATCAACATCCCCAATGGATTAATTAGGATATCTATTTCAATATGATTGTAACTTTTAGTGAATATATATATATAACTCCATTCAGATTAGCATGAAGCACACGTGCCCAAATATAGTTTCTAAAAACAATGCAAATATGGAAATTGGCATCTTCTTTGGCAAGCCTGCTTGACCATGGCTAATTGGGTAATCTTTCATGTCCACAAATCCATCCACGCTAGCATTTTTCTAACGTGACTTATTGTTCAACCTGATCAAATAACACAAATAACAAGACAAAGTAAAAGAAAATTAAGATGCAAGCAAGTGTGAATTAACAAACAAAAAATGACAATCACATTCGAATCTCTGACAACGGCGTCATTTTTGTTAAACTCCAAAATAAGTCTCTAATTAAGGAGGTGGCTACGGTCATTTACAAAATAATTATCCAACTATGTTTAAGTCGGGATCGAACTCCACATAGATTCATGTTAGGATTTACCAAAATTTATTTTTTAACTCACAAGAGCATGTAGTATATTGTATCAACAATGAATGTAAAAATTGGGAGGTTTTGTTTGTAACATGTGATCGATTTCAAATTTCAATAACAAAACACAACACAAATATGGATTTATCAAGATTGGATAAACTAAGGGTATGCATTTGATGGGGTGTCAATTTGATTAGTATTGACTAACTATTCTAAAATAAAATAACACATTCATAACATTTGTGTTGAACTACATTCAAAGATTTTCAACCCAATGAATGTGTTTGTTTTGTGTACTTTCATACCCCAAAACCATACCATATAAATAACCAAACATTAACTTGAACAGGCATAAATTATTTCTAGCTCAAGCCCTTACATGAAAATGTAATCAGATGTAGACTATTTTTAACTTTATTCCTCTGATTAAAACCTCAAGTCCACACCATTGAAGCTTTACCCAATCTCACTTTTTATTCAAGCAAAAGTGAAATTAGTGAGTTCAATTAATATTTGTAACCATTTAAATTTTAGATTAAAACTTGAATATATCAATAGATCATTGCATTATAATCAATTCTAAGAATAATTAGTCATTACCTAATCAAACCCAAACACCATCATGCACACACACCACTAGAAGAGAATTTAGCTACTCAAAATTAAAAACAACATGAATTATACCAAGGAAAACCTCAATTTCATTCATAATGATCATATAATCAATTTAGAGCTTGATATTTAGCAACAATGACGTTTTCTTATTCAGAAAGAAACTAAGAATATAGTATCAAGTGTACTCCACTACTCAATTCTCTGCAATGCAGAATACCCAATTAGGAAAAAAACAATATCTTTTCATTCTTGCAGAGAACCCAAAAACGACCTTGGAAGCTTTTAAAGAAGTTAATTTTCCATGGAGGATTTTTCCTTTTAAATTCTCATCGGGCTTACATGCGTTCACCTACGTTTTGCATCTCAAGACTCCCGGCACCCAGGTGCACTATTACACTTGTTCCAATTTTGCACAGGTTTTCCTGTGCTAGCACCTGCGAGAACAGATGCCAACTTGGGGCACACATGTAGGCAACTAGTGATCGTTATTAAAATATCTGTGTTGCACCTGCATTACACAAGTGCTATCCTGCGACACATATCCTCTTTGCCAATGTTTGACATGTTATTTTCAGTTCCAATCCTTCAGTATTTTCAATTTTCCAGAAACGTATACAAGAGAACAAAGACATAAAATTCCTCTAAATAGCATTAAAACAAGGCAACAACTCATTCTTAAGAATTAAATAATTTAGTAAAATATCAACTTGTCATCCACCACAATCTAAACCAGAATTAAACTTGTGCATAAAAGGTTCAACAAGTATAGTGCAATAAAAAAAATAGCTTTCCTCGCGATTCAGATACAAGATATGCGTCATCAATTATCAACTCGCTTCTCTCTAACCAAACAGTAGAAGCTAATGACAACCCAAAAAATACCAATTCATCAACTAGACCCACCAAATGCAACACCAACAAATGACAACGCAACCATCAACAATCAAATCCTGGTGGGGCAGAACAGAACTACCTTCATGTGTATGCCCAATGATACCCTACCCACAAAAATAATCATTTAATATTTCTCCGGAAATAGGCCATCAGGAGGATATGCAGTTTGATCAAAGAAGTATTGATGTTGGGAAGAGAAAGGAACAGGGAACATCTGACCTGATCTTAGCCGAGCAAGAGGATGAAAATTGTATCCATCTTTCAATCGAAGACAAAATGCATATATACAAACCATGGACATTCTTAATTTAATTAAACTAGGTAAATTATTTGTGTTTCGTACGGAATTGAACTATTTTATTAATCTTATCAATTGGTAATATCCGTCCATACAAGAACATA
Organism: Solanum tuberosum; assembly: GCF_000226075.1. Classification (NCBI taxonomy): domain Eukaryota; kingdom Viridiplantae; phylum Streptophyta; class Magnoliopsida; order Solanales; family Solanaceae; genus Solanum; species Solanum tuberosum. The sequence goes on along the minus strand of NW_006238948.1, from coordinate 2,185,721 downwards.
ATTAACTTAGTTCAAAGATTTTCGATACATACACTACATTGTCAAGATCATTTTATCTTAAGGCAAAACGTTCCTCCAAAATCTTAAAGTGCTATATTTTTTTAATTTTCATTTTTGTTATACAAATATTATGAGTCATAGATAGATTTTAAGTATAAGAAAGAAGTCTAAGAAAATCTCCTTGGAAATAGTTGGTCAGAAGTAATGGAATATTTTTAATTCCAAGAAGTTATAAAGAACAACATCAGACGTTAATAAAGAGACCAAAAAAGGTCGAACAACAACACTTCCAAGTAAAGTGGAGTATCACGTCCATACAAGATCATAATTAACTAAATTCAAATGGACGACCATGGACTCCTTTCTTATGAACCTCCATCAATCTCTTTTTTATTATAGTATGTCATCTCATGTATATATCAAAAATGACCCTATAGTTGTTAATATGATAAAGGTTTGCCTCATTGTCTCATAATAGTCATTACTATTCCTTAGATTTCATATCATCGGCCCCGACTTATTTAGAACTGAACCATAGTTATTGATATGGTTATATTATGCAGCTACAAAGAATTAATGCAATGATCAACCAAACAGTAGGTGTCATTTGAATGAAACTGTTCACAACTGGATATTCTAAATCCAAATTTTGATACATAACATGTTAAAATCTCACAATATAATTTTGTGAGCATTTGAAATCACAACTATACATAAATAATAATAAAGACAATCTTAATTTCCTGCCAATCAAGAAGAAAAATGCATGTTTCTTAACATATTTTTCAAAAAGATAGTCTGTCAGACTGTATCCAAGTTTACAGTTCATAAATTTAATTGAAAGAAGCCAAAAGAAAGAGTTATTACTACAGTAAAAATGTTCTTTAACAGAAATTAATACCTTAACTGTTGCTAAATATGTATTTTTAGAGGCAATTAGTACTCTCTATAAATGTCCTTAAAGTATATAGAGTCATTTAATCTATTGACAATTAATTAATGTCGGTAAATGCTCTAACATTCTTCATTAATGTGCATATTTATTACCGATAAAAATTAATTTTTGTCATAGTGTATTTTGGGCAGCTGTTAGTTTCAAGAAAACTTGATCTCTTATTTTGTACAAAAAGAAGAGAGGAAGAAATATGACCAATTATTAGTCAACTTGCGATAAAAGAAGTGGATTAATTGTCTCTATAAAAATATTTTAGAAAGAGTACGTACAATGGCATATGAAATGTTTTACCTAATATAAAATAATCAAAATAATATAGTTAATGTGGCAAGCAAGAGAGCAATCTATTTGGTTCTTTTAACAAACTTCACCATTGGTTTTGTATTAGTTATCACATATTTGTTATTGTGTGTTATCAAATATAGCACAGTCCACAAGCAATTTTCCCTAAAAGTAAATGAAGAAGCCTGTAGAAAGGGACAAAAGAGAAGAAAAAATTTGCAATCATCCTTGCTGGAATTTTTAATAGAGTCCAAAAAAGTCATCAAAATAGCAAAAAGAAATTGCAATAGTTACATGAATCACTATGACTTACAATAAAAGATTAAGCTTCATGGAATAGGAGGAATAAACTTTTGAGGAATGAAACACACTTCATAAGAAGTTAATTAATGTATTTGAATTTGACTCTCTTGTAGAGAAAAAAAAACCTACAAATAATAGTGGCAGAAATAGAAGTTTTGTTTACTAAAGAACAAAATATTATGGATTCAACTATTCCAGCAGTGTTATGAGTTGTGGATTGAGTGACACAAGAGTAGTAATGTTGCATTGCGATTGAAATAAATTTTCTTTGTTTATTATTTCTTCTTTTGGTGCATTGGAATTAAGTGTTGGGTTTTAAAAGGTGTCAATGAAAAATGAAAAATTGTGACTTTTGTGCAAAGTTGTAACTTTTGTGAAAAGTTGTGATTTTTATGAAGAGTTCTGACTTTTCTAAAGAATTGTGACTTCTATGAAAAATTGTGACTTTTTCGTAAGGTTATGACTTTTAAGAAGAGTTAAATAAGATTGTGATCTGTGACGGCGCCATATAGGCGGATCTAAGATTCTCTTTTACATATATATATACACTAGGGAAATTGTCCGTGCTTCGCACCAGATTGAACTATTTTATTAAGCTTACATATGGTCATTCGAATATCTATATTTTTGATACATAAACTACATTGTCAAGAATATTTTATCTTAAGGCAAAGCATTCCTTTGAAATCTTAAAGTGCTATATTTTTCTAATTTTTATTTTTATTACACAAAAATTATGAGTCATAGAGAGATTTTAAGTATAAGAAAGAGGCCTAAGAAAATCTCCATAGAAATAGTTGGACAGAAGTAATATATTTTCTAAATTCCCAGAAGTTATAAAAAACAACATCAAACGTTAAAGAAGAGACAAAAAAGCCTCAAACGACAACACTCCTAAGTAAAGTGAAACATCATGTCCATACAAGAACAAAAATTAACTAAATTCAAATTGACGACCTTCGCCTTCTTTTTTATGAACCTCCATCAATCTCTTTGTTTATCATGCATATGTCAAAAATGACTTTGTTCCTTGTTTATGTTCAAGTGTAGATAAGATACTTAATCCTCCCTAGTGTGCCATGCTTTTGTCATGTCATAAAGCAACAATACTGCTACATCATATGGCTGCCTCATCAGCCCACCTTGAACAAGTTGGTCGGCTAGCCGTTTGTTAACATAATCCAAGCTACAATAGAAGTATTGCAGCAACAAGTTGTCTGGAACACCATGGGTTAGACATTGCAATAAACTTACAAAACTGCACCAATGTACCATGAAGATGTTCGCCAAGAACCCTTTTAATGTTTTGGATGTTGTCCCTAAGCTTTATCATCATCAAAAGAGGGAAAAATCTTTCAAGGAATACATCGGTAAGCTCTTCCCATGAAGTGATAGAATCATTAGGTAACTCGGCTAACCATCTATAGCTTCTCCTGTTAAGGAGAATGGAAATAGATCGAATGGACTCTTTTGAAATGTTCTTAAAGGTGAATGGTCCACAAACATCCACACAATTTATGAGGTGTTCATGGGGTCTTCATAAGCAAGGCACCGTACATTCCTCACATTTGAAGTAATTGAAGCATGGTTTCCGTCACATGGAATACTTCCCTCCTAGTGGTAAGAGGCAACTAGATAGCTCTCGTGGTTTGGACGATGTTCACATGCATATCATTCATATCGCCCATGTGATCATTTTACCCAAAGTGACTAGTGTTGTCATTTCCATTGTCACTCATCTTTCCAGCTGCAATTTCGGAAAAAAAACAAGCCACTAAAACTAAATGAGTTTACTAACTAACTTCACAAATTAAATTCTTACCCATCACTCTCCGGTAGCAGCACCATTTTTTATAAGACTCAAATTTTCCTCAAGAAAAGTAAGAGAATAAGCGATCGTTGTCAATAAAAATACTCAACTAAGAGTCGGGGTCGAATCCTGTAGAGAGACATAATGCTCAGTTGATTTGTGTCATGTCATAAAGCAACAATACTGCTACATCATATGGCTGCCTCATCATCCCACCTTGAACAAGTTGGTCGGCTAGCCATTTGTTAACAGAATCCAAGCTACAATAGAAGTATTGCAGCAACAAGTTGTCTGGAATACCATGGGTTAGACATTGCAATAAACTTACAAAACTGCACCAATGTCCCATGAAGATGTTCGCCAAGCACCTTTTAATGTTTTGGATGTTGTCCCTAAGCTTTATCATCATCGAGAGAGGGAAAAATCTTTCAAGGAATACATCAGTAAGCTCTTCCCATGAAGCTATAGAATCATTAGGTAACTCGGCTAATCATCTATAGCTTCCCTTGTTAAGGAGAATGGAAATAGACTCAACCGAATGGACTCTTTTGAAATGTTCTTAAAGGTGAATGGTCCACAAACATCCACACAATTTCTGAGGTGTTCATAGGGTCTTCATGAGCAAGGCACCGAACATTCCTCACATTTGAAGTAATTGAAGCATGGTTCACTACAAAAAACCCCTGAATTGCCAACAAAATTATCCGTTGCTAAATTGATTAAATTGGTTGGCAAATGATTTTTCCAACCGAATGCCAACTAATGTTAATCTGTTGCTAAAAAGCTTGTCACTAAATTTTACCAACCCAGTTCAGTTAGTTGGTAAAATTACCAACTAAAGATCAGTTGATAAACACATAAAAGACTTGTTGGTAATTGTTGAAATGTGCCCTTGAAATTTTCGTTGGTAAATTCACCAACCAATTTTCGGTTGGCATATTGTTGGGAAGTTTACTAACGAAGAGAAAAGAGTTAGTAAATTTGGTTCTTCACTATTCAATTATGTTAGTGATATGTTGGCAAATATACTAAAATAAAATAAAATGTTGTTAGTATTTGGTTAGCAATTATATGATAGATAACACCTTGGTTGGTAAGCTCGATAGTAAATTCACCAAAATACATTGGTAATCAGTTTGTAATTTCGGTTAAGAAAAAAATGTGTTGGTATTTCGTGGGTAAATTACCAACAAATTTTAAATCTATAACTAAGAATGACTATCTACTCGTGTAACTTACGTTACTAATTGGTTAGTATTTTAGAAACACAAAAGCTCATTAGTAATTTGTTAGGAAGCTTACTAACTTATTGTGATTTTGTTGGTAATATATATTATTTATGGTCAATATTCAATTAGTGAATCAGTAATGTATATTGCCATATTACTAAATAAATGGTAATTCGATAGTAAAGTTTCACTTTATATATTTATATTAATCAATAGCTTTTATGAATCTTAAAAAGTCTGAAAACATAATAAAATCCAGTGATCCTTTGATAAATTATAACTTGACTAAAACAATGCAAAAGCTAAGATGAAGAGTTCAAAACAAATCCAAATACAGAAACAAACAATGAAAGATATGCCTACAATAGTTTGGAAATTTTAAATGACTCATATCATCATTTGATGATGGGTCATGTCTAAGCTAATGTGGTGTACCAGCGGGCAGTGTACCAGGGGGTGGTTTAGGTAGCCCAACTATGAGGATGGGCAAACGTTCTTGGAGAATCTTATCAACTTGCTCTTGCATTTCTAGCTGCATTTCGTTTTTCATTTCTTCACGCAACTCTTCTCTCATCTC
>NW_006238948.1:2179792-2180348 GCF_000226075.1 Solanum tuberosum | reverse complement strand
CACCTGTAGTTCATATTCAGTGTACAAAAATAGTCTTTTAGGGACTAAGTTTTTTTTTTCCAGAACTGAAAAGATAGCATTTCATATTAGTTAGTAAAGCTATGATAGTTCAAAATCATACAACTAAACATGCTAAGAACTTTTGAAAGGAAGGATATAGAGGATCACCAAACAAAAGTACAAACCTACCAAACTAAGCTATTCTATGCAAATCTATGCTTTTTAGATGCAATGTAATTCACATTGCCTAAACACGAGGAAGCCTAACATATAGGCTTCAAAAGAACCATAAACTTAGTAAACCTCTAATGTGTTGTCTTTTAATAAGATTACAGAATTGGTCTTAAAGTTGGAAAGTAAACCTCATCATGCACTTTTTAATTAGTTTTGTGGCTGTGAGAAAAATTCTTTGGCATTCTTTGCCACGTCTGCCTCCAGTATTGCTTCTAAGACAATGTCAGAGCCTTTTGCTCCAGCTATACGTTTTGGTAACAATCCTGCACTTTCAGCAGAGACAGGAAGTACAACAATACTGCCAGATTCATCGGTCAAGAAG
>NW_006238948.1:2177941-2179547 GCF_000226075.1 Solanum tuberosum | reverse complement strand
ATCGATTATGAGAAGGGGACCTACACTTACTCTAGAACAGCAAACTACTCTATGTACTGAAGTCACCGACCAATATATTATAGATAGTCTCGGTTGCACTGATAAAGCAGGGCCAGTGATGCACAATGATGTTTTGTTAGCTGTTAAAGATTTCCTCCACACTGGAAAATTATATAGAGACATCAACTGCACTAATATGACATTAATCTCCCTCATTATAATCTTCAAATATTATAACCATGTGTTTAATATTTGGGATAAACATGATGAATGACGACTAAGTAAATTCTCAACAAAAATTAAGAAAGATAATCAGCAATGTTTGGTGTTACTTACATATGTGCTCTTAGACTTCAGATCCACAAACTCATCGTTTCTTTTGGTATGTGTCTTCTTTAAAAGTTCGTGTGGATGAGGTGGCCGTCCTAGAACAGTTGCCTAAAATTGAAATCACATCCATCAAAGTTATTGCTAGAGGAATAACGTTGAAAAAACTGTAACTTGACAAAATGAAAATAATTGTACCAGTTTTCTTGCATGCTCTCGGTGAGTCCGGGAGCCTCCAGTATGGCGCGAGGGACCAGATCCTTCACCACATTTCTCACTTGGTCGATTTTTGGAACATTGTGCAGATTTAGCCTTAAAATTGTCAGTATCATAGTGAGGCTTCCAGCTCTCCCAAATAGATTTTGGGATATTTTTTCGTTTCTCCTCAGAGGATCTTGCTTCACATAACATACCCTTGTATTGTATTGAACATTTTTTCATAAAATGATCCTTTATGGAACCTTCAGTTGTCATATTCCAATGGAATCGCTTCTGTTTAAAAAGGGAAAGAAAAATATCACATGAATTGATATAATAGAAATTTTAAATGAATAAAATACATAAAGAAAATGATAGTAAAATGGAATTTATGGGTATAATTAGTACATGAATATTATAGTAGAAGGAGACACAATTACGTATCAAAAGATGTACCAAAACAAGTATAATGGGTGTTGAAACAAGTCTGGTAAGAGAGAAAGTATATTGAAGAAGCTCGAATGAACAAGGCTAAACTTGGAAGTAAGGCCAAATGCTCTGTTAGAAAATTATATGTGACGATTAGAGGAAATTATCAAAAAGTCTCATGGAGGAGGTTAACTGCAGTATCAGTGGTCCACCTAAATGGACATTCATTATGTACTTGGCTATACTGGGACGATTAAACACCAGAGATAGGTTTCTTGGATTGGGCATTGTTGATTGTATGAGTTGTCCAATATTCGGAGATACAAATGATACTATAGAGCACTTGCTTTATCAATGTACTTCCTCCCACAACGTATGGACTAAGTTGTTATAGTGGCAGGGCATAACAAGAGCTCCTATGGGACGGAAGGATGAAGTAGACTGGGCAAGTAATTTAATGAAAGGAAAGAGTCACAAAGCAGATATATAGAGAGTTGTCTTGGCTGGTAGTGTATACCATATTTGGATGGAAAGGAATCAACACATTTTCAAAGGCACACCAAGACAACCTGAAGTTATAGTTAGACAAGCAATCCAAGAGGAGTTTCATAACAGTAATAACAATAGGAAATTTTGCTTCATTTCTTTCAAC
>NW_006238948.1:2174955-2177787 GCF_000226075.1 Solanum tuberosum | reverse complement strand
TATGCAAGTTGTATATATATAAACTAAATAACAACCTTTTCTCCTAAAATAACTCCAACAAAGTCCTATTCAAATAAATAGTAATATGATATCATTCCTAAATAACGGGAACAGAAATATTTGACTCAATTAACTTAAAAACAATCACAAGTTAAAACAATGTAAGAGAACATAAGAAGATGCACTAATTTTTAACAAATGGCATTATAATTATAAAATATTTGAATAGTTAAAAAGGGTGCAATTTATAATCAAGGCAGCAAGACAAATGTTTCCACTGAAGCTTCATTTTTTTAGTACCTTCGTATAATCAAAACTTCATAAAACATGTAACTCAAAATATGAAGGCAATGAAAAGTATTATGTTCTTCTACATCTTCTGTAGTTTTAAACATGTAACAAATGGCATTATAATTATACTGTGATTGAAATAGTTGAAAGGAAATTGACCTCCTAGAAAATGTAATATCTCTCTTTTGGTGACAAACTTACACTCATTAATAGAGTGTTGCACAACATTCCTACCTACCTCATGTCCCTATTTCCATTACCAAAAAAAGATTCAGGAAAGACTAGATCGGTTAAGAAGAGATTTCTTATGGGAAGGTAACTGTGAAACTAACAAATTTCATTTGGTTATTATACCTAAGAGACATAATGGGCTAGTGGTTACAGATTTGATCTTGCACAACAAGAGTTTTCTAATGAAATGTCATTGGATATACATGGACAATCCTGAACTATAGAAAGTTGTAATTTGGGAAAAATATGGGGTGGAAAGCAACTGGTGCACAAGCCGAAATAGAGATCCCCATGGCTCAAGTCTCTAGAAACGCATTTCAAAGCAATGGGGGAAGCTCCAACCCAAGTCTTCACTCCAGCTGGGGAAGGAAGGGCATATATCTTTCTGGAAAGAAAGATGGTTAGGGACAGAGAGTGTGAGAGATGATTTCTCTTCTCTTTTTTCTAATTGCCAACAATTAGGAATCCACTATTTCTTAGTATTGGCAAGACAACTCTTGGATAGAGTAAGCTTCATTAAAAATACTAATATTTGGATATAGTATGATGATTTAGAAGTTTTATACTCTTACGATGTACTGAATCGACAAAAATATATTTTTACATATAACTTTTGCTCAAAATTGTTTCTAATTGTGGCGTTTAGAATTTTATTTCTGGCCGCTCAATATAATCTCACTTTAAAGATTAAAAGATATAGTCGGTTTGTTGTTTGAAGGTTAAAAAATGGTTTGCACTTTCAAACAGTAAGTACTTTTAGTAAATTCCATAATCACTTTGTTAAGTTTTGAATGATGTGACTTAATCTATAAAAATATAAACTTATCTTTTAGTAGGGGCTCAAAAATAGTGTACCGAATAGTGAACCCAATTCACAACCATGTTAGAGAAATTTCCATATCAAGGGGATTCAAAAACACAAGTCTATATATTCACTATATGAATGCTATATATTAAATGAGCAAATAGAGCACATCAGAAGTTCTACAATTGACTGATTGAATCAAACAAAAAGGAGAAACTAACCTTGATAAAGAATACTTACCACTTAGCGGAAAGGATTGTGATACTGAGAATCCAAGAGCGATAGATGAATTGCGAGTGAGGGTAGTCGGAGAAAATCTGTGAAATGGGATTAAAATGAAAAGGATTTAGAAAAAGTAATGTTGAACGTGGGCAGAAATTAGAGAAAAAAACTGAATAGTGGCACCAGTCTTCGTATTTTAGGGAGGTGGGGAGTTTAGCGGGAAAAGTTTTTGCTTTTTTTTCTCTTCTTTTCAAATTTTTTTTTTTTCTTTCAAATATAATAAATTCTTCCAATTTTTATTTGAAGTATTTGTACAATTCTTTTTAAGATACTTTTTTATTCACAACAAATAAAGTCAAAAACAAAATCCAATCTTTAAAGTGATGAAATTAAAGTACAGAAATGTAATAATACGCAGGAATTCGAACAAGAACTGAAATCTACAACAAGCTAAGTACCTCTCAGCAAGAACAAGCAACACATGCAATGATTAATTGAACAAAAGAGGGGTGAATGGGGATGAAGACATACCCAGAAACACGATGTGGGTCTTTCTGTAGATCTGAGATGCAATCCATGAGTTGTAATACTCTTGAAAGATTAAAGAACCGATTTGCTCTATGAAATACTCCATATATGAAATCATTGCTGGGGATTAGAGCTTGAGATGAAAACTTAGGCGATTTGTAGTTGAATCTGTTCCACTCTTGAGAGGAGATATATCATTGATATGTAGTGGAACTTAGAAAACAGATGAGTAAGAACATTACCCAGTTCGATCTAGCTAAGCATAGGGAATTCTTGATGAATTTTTTCTTGTTCATTCAACTTAGTGAAGAACAAAGTGAGCTGATTGTTGTTCTTTTCTATTCCGCCTGCGATTTTGTTGTTGTATTTGGACATCAATTTTTATTATCTTTTTTCTTTCTATATTACTTAATAAAATTCCCTCTATTAAATTACAATATATGAAGTGGGTTTTTTTTTAAAAAAAATATAAGGGTGAAAACTAAAATAAAAAATATGCCTGATCTCATTTGAGCACCTTTAGCAAAAAATTTGACCAAACTCAAAATTTGGCCAAAAGTTAAAAGTTAAAAGGCCTACCGGCACAAACTGAAAAACAAAAACCAAACATCCTATTAGACAAAAAAAATGACCTTACGGACACAACTATGCTGATGGAATTCTAATTTGACCACATTACCAAATATATTGACCAAAGTTAAATTTTTGCCAAAACTTAAAAGTTAAAACGTCTAACAACACAAACTGAAAAAAAA